>NC_053022.1:284558948-284827273 GCF_003073215.2 Triticum urartu
AAGCTTGTTCTTCCGAAATTTCAAGCCGCGCCTTGTTATGGCAAAAATTCAAGCTAGCGTCTCTGTCTATTGTGCTGCGAAACTCCCGCCTCTTCAACCCGCGCCCTGTTAGCCTGAAATATTTAAGATATATCTTTGTCTCGTTGTGCTCCGACAACTCCCTCCATCTCAACTAGCGCCTTGCTATTTCGAAACTACAACGGCGCGAAAACTCCCACCTCCTGTGAAATCCCGACACGCGAAATGCCCGTGGTACCCCTGAACCGAAAGAACCGCCTCAAATCGGTGGGGTACTTTTGTAACTTACCCCACATTTCGGACAAGCGCGTCTCTAAGCCATGGTTCCCCACTGCCATCCCATCCGCCCACCCATTCATACACCGAGACCGCGAAAACCCGCGACGAAACCCCACACCCTGCTCCATCCGCCACCCAGCCGGAGCCTCTTCCCCGACGACGTCGTCCACATCAACACCTCGACGTCCCTCATCCACCGTACTGGATGAGGATCCGTCGTCGATCTCATCATCCCGCCGGTTCAGCCACCCCGTCCTCCACCTCCAAGGAGCTGCCCCGACGTTCCCCTCGTCTTTCGCGCCACCTCCATTCCCACACCGCCATCTTCACCTGCACCACCGGAAGAGCATCATCATCACCGTTTCCTCGGATGAAGTTGCGGCCTAAATCGGCGCCACCAAAGAGGTTGTACACTAATCGCCGCATTTTCTTCTTGATTCGATCTCACGGTGCTGCCGGCGCTCGGTCCCGAGCCGACACGGCGCGGCTCCATCCACGACGGTGTCGCGGCCACTTCCTCCACGACGTCGCTCCCTCGGCGGTGACATCCACATCAGTAGGAGCTGCTGCTGCTTTAGCTCTCGCTCGCGCTGCTGCTCTGCTCTTGCTCTCGGTCCCCTGCCTGGTCTGCTCTTGCTATTGCTCTTGCTCACGCTGCTGCTCTGGCTCTTGCTCTTGCTTGTGATGCTGCTCCGATTTAGATACACTTCAGTCGACTGAATCGACTTTTGGGTCAGTCGATTTTCGGGGGGGGGGGGCTCGCGGGGGTGAAGGAAGAACCAACCGCAGCGGGGAGGGGGGCTCGCCGGAGAGGTACCCACTATCTATCTTAGGGTTCAGGATGGGGGCGGTGGTCGCCGGTGTTGGCGGGGCGTTGGCGGGGCGGTGGCGTGGGGATCGCCGGAGAAAAAGCTCGGCAGGGGGGGCTAGAGGGATGGCCGGGGCGGCGGCAGACCGGCGGTGGGGAGTGTTTTTGGGGCGGGCGGGGGGCTGTTGTTTGGCCGGTGGTGGCTGGCGGCTCAGGGGGGTGGAGGTTGAAGATGAACCGCAGGCCCTTGATTTCGTATCCAACGACTGCAAAATCGATTGACCAGAGATGAAAAAGTCAGTCGACCGACGTGTAGCCTCACCTTGCTAGTGCGTTTAGTTTCGACAGCAAAATTCAGTTTTGACAGCAAAATTCAGTTTCGACAGTTAAATTCAGTTTCGACAGTTAAATTCAGTTTCGACAGTTAAGTTCAGAGATGAGCGGCTGATGTATTTTACATCTAGCACTTTGTGGTTATGTATTTTACGTCATGTATTGGAGATGCTATTAGAATTCCACTCAGGTTAACGCTGTTCCTTGTCTCTCTTGTCCTGCTTCAGCCTCGGCGTCGTACAACTCACCAGAGCTGCTCCAATGACGAAACCCTCCATCACAGTGGAGAAATACCTCGGGCTCCATCTCCAGACGCCTAAGATCTTCTTCCCCTCCTCCGACAGCCAAGTCAGCCGGAGCATCCTCACCGGCCAACCCAATCACGCTGAGATCGACATGGCTTCACCAAAGAGGTTGTACACTTGTTGCATCTCTTTTTTAATCTACATGTTATATATATTGTCCACTGAGCACTCGTAGTAACGGGAAATATGATTATTTTATCCTACTATATGACAAGCAGTGAGGTACTAGGCAACTTAGCTATCCGTGATGGACTCTCTTGAACGCCATTGTGGGAGTCCTGGATTAAGGGGTCTCCGGACAGCCAGACTATCTCCATTGGCCGGACTGTTAGACTATGAAGATACAAGATTGAAGACTTCGTCTCGTGTCCGGATGGGACTCTACTTGGCGTGGAAGGCAAGCTAGGCAATACAGATATGTATATCTCCTCCTTTGTAACCGACCTTGTGTAACCCTAGCCCCCTCCGGTTTCTATATAAACCGGAGGGTTTAGTCCGTAGGACAACATACAATCATACCATAGGCTAGCTTCTAGGGTTTAGCCTCCCTGATCTCGTGGTAGATCTACTCTTGTACTACCCATATCATCAATATTAATCAAGCAGGACGTAGGGTTTTACCTCCATCAAGAGGGCCCGAACCTGGGTAAAACATTGTGTCCCCTGCCTCCTGTTACCATCCAGCCTAGACGCACAGTTCGGGACCCCCCTACCCGAGATCCGCCGGTTTTGACACCGACATTGGTGCTTTCATTGAGAGTTTCTCTGTGTCGTTGCCGTTAGGCTTGATGGCTCCTACTATCATCGATAGCGATGCAGTCCAGGGTGAGACTTTTCTCCCTGGACAGATCTTCGTGTTCGGCGGCTGTGCACTGCAGGCCAATTCGCTTGGCCATCTAGAGCAGATTGAAAGTTACGCCCCTGGCCATCAGGTCAGGTTTGGAAGCTTAAACTACACGGCCGATGTCCGCGGAGACTTGATCTTCGACGGATTCAAGCCTCTGCCTTGTGCGTCACGCGGTCACGATGAGTACGATTTAGCTCTACCGTCGGAGAGTGTTCAAGAAATCGCACCGGCAGCCGCTCCGACCCTCAATTCGGAGCCAGTTGCGCCTTCCACGGACGGGTGGATGGACCCCGCCACGGAGGCCCTACCCTCAGCGGCGACCAAGCCGAATATCGACCTTACCTTGCACGAGAGCCTTGTTGATAATCTACCGGATCCTTCTCCGGCCACGGACTCCGAACCGCATGCGCCCGTTCCTATCGAATCTGATTGGGTGACGATCATGGAGTTTACCTCCGCGGATATTTTTCAGTACTCTCCCTTTGGCGACATACTGAACTCGTTAAGGTCTCTCTCCTTGTCAGAAGGATCCTGGCCGAACTATGTACGGCAGGACTGGGATGCGGACGACGAAGAAATTCATGACCCACGCACCACCCACTTAGTAGCCATTGTCGATGACTTAACCGACATGCTCGACTTTGACTCCGAAGACATCGACGGTATGGACGACGATGCGGGAAACGAAGAGGAACCACTGCCCACAGGGCACTGGACAGCCACCTCATCATACGCTATATACATGGTGGATACACCCAAAGAAGGCAATGGCGATGAAATAGCGGAGGATGACCCCTCCAAGAAGCAACCCAAGTGCCGACGTCAGCGGATCCGCTCTAAGTCCCGCCAAAGCAAAAGTGGTGATACCGGCACACGAGATAATAACACTCCGGATAATGCCGAAGACAACAACAATCCCCTCCAGCAAGATTTAGAGCAGGAGGATGGAGGAGCCAGCCCTCCTGAGAGAGCGGCAGACGGAGAGGAGGAGGATGATAATTAAATGCCCCCCTCCGAAAACGAGGCAAGCCTCGGCGACGACGAATTCGCTGTGCCAGAGGATCCCATCGAACAAGAGCGCTTCAAGCGCCGGCTTATGGCCACGGCAAATAGCCTGAAGAAAAAGCAGCAGCAGCTTCAAGCTGATCAAGATCTGCTAGCTGACAGATGGACTGAAGTCCTCGCTGCCGAGGAATATAAACTCGAGCGCCCCTCCAAGAGTTACCGAAAGTACATGTTGCTACCCCGACTGGAGAAAGAAGCATATGACGCGGCTGATCAGCCACCTCGCGGCCGCGATAGAGAGGCATTCCAGCCAAAAACTCAGCCCGCACCCCGACACCATTCAAATAAAAAGGCATGGGGAGATACGCCAGACCTGCGAGACATATTGGAGGACAAAGCAAAGCATGCAAGATCGATCTACGGATCATGAGGGCGCGCCACCATGCAAGACAATAAACGTCACGCCGGATACAATAAAAGTAAATCCGGCTGGGCCGAACACAGCGGGCAAGACCCATTCGAGCTGCGTCGTGATATAGCCCAATACAGAGGCGCCGCACACCCTTTATGCTTCACAGACGAAGTAATGGATCATCAAATCCCAGAAGGTTTCAAACCTGTAAATATTGAATCATACAACGGCACTACAGATCCTGCGGTATGGATCGAGGATTTCCTCCTCCACATCCACATGGCCCGCGGTGATGACTTACATGCCATCAAATACCTCCCACTAAAGCTCAAAGGACTAGCGCGACATTGGCTTAACAGCTTGCTAGCAGATTCCATTAGCTGTTGGGAAGATCTGGAATCTGCATTCCTCGACAACTTTCAGGGCACTTATGTGTGACCACCAGATGCCGATGACTTGAGCCACATAATTCAGTAGCCAGAAGAATTGGCCAGGCAATTCTGGACTCGGTTCCTAACAAAGAAAAATCAAATCGTCGACTATTCGGATGCATAGGCCTTAGCGGCTTTCAAACACAACATCCATGACGAGTGGCTAGCCCGGCACCTTGGTCAGGAAAAGCCAAAATCTATGGCAGCCCTCACGACACTCATGACCCGCTTTTGTGTGGGAGAAGACAGCTGGCTGGCTTGCAGCAATAACATGTCAAAGAACCATGGTACTTCAGATACCAAGGACGGCAATAGTAGGTCACGTCGCAACAAACATAAGCGCCGCATTAACAACGATAATACTGAAGATACGGTAGTCAATGCCAGATTCAAAGGCTCTAAACCCGGTCAGCAGAAAAAGCCATTTAAACAAAGTACGACGGGCCCGTCTAGTTTGGATCGCATACTTGATCGCTCGTGTCAAATACATGGCACCCCCGACAAGCCAGCCAACCACACCAATAGGGATTGTTGGGTATTCAAGTAGGCCGGCAAGTTAATTGCCGAAAACAAAGATAAGGGGCCACATAGCGATGACGAGGAGGAGACCCGGCAGCCGAACACCGGAGGATAGAAGAGGTCCCCCCCACAAGTGCGGACGGTGAACATGATATATGCAACGCACATCCCCAAACGGGAACGGAAGCGTGTGCTCAGGGACGTATATGCGTTGGATCCAGTCGCCCCAAAGTTCAACCCATGGTCCTCCTGTCCGATCACCTTTGATCGCAGGGACCACCCCACTAGTATCTGTCATGGTGGATTTGCCGCACTGGTCCTAGACCCAATCATTGACGGATTTCACCTCACTGGAGTCCTTATGGATGGCGGCAGTAGCCTGAACCTGCTTTATCAGGATACAATGCACAAAATGGGTATAGACCCCTCAAGGATCAAACCCACAAAGACGACATTTAAAGGCATCATTCCAGGTGTAGAGGCCCATTGCACAGGCTCAATTACACTGGAAGTGGTCTTCGGATCCCCGAATAACTTCCGAAGCGAAGAGTTAATCTTCGATATAGTCCCGTTCCGCAGTGGTTATCATGCACTGCTCGGGCGAACCGCATTTGCTAGATTCAATGCGGTACCACATTATGCATACCTCAAGCTCAAGATGCCAGGACCTCGCGGAGTTATTATTGTCAATGGAAACACAGAGCGCTCTCTCCGAACAGAGGAGCACATTGCGGCCCTCGCAGCAGAAGCGCAAAGCAGCCTCTCAAGGCAATTAACCAGTTCGGCGTTTCAAAACCCGGACACCGTAAAGCGCGCTCGGAGCGATCGGCAAACAGACCGTCTGGCGCGATCTGAGCTCACGTAGCAATGCGGCCCCCACCCCAGTCCCAGCCAAACGGTGAAATCCGTGCCACGCGTACATAATTACGCATTAACAATACCATGGGCGCAGGTGGGGAGGGGGGCACAACTGCGGCACGCCCCAAAACGCGGCTTAAACTGCACTAGGGGCTTCCCGCTTTGTTATTTTTCTCTTTTTCAGGACTTTAATCTCTAGAAACCCTGTCCGGCAGCACTATTGCCGAACACATGATGCAACAACCAAGGAGGCAGAAAGCTACGTCACACCACGGAATTCCCAGGTGGATTACAGTAACGAGCGAAATATTTAATTTAGTACTATTCCTCAGCCTGCCCTTGGAAGGGACACAATCCTACTCTTTGCTTATCGCAATATCTGTATCACTCTGCTTTAACGCACCTTTTTGAATAAACAATGCATAGCACTGCACCTATTATTGCATTCTTGTTATATATATATGTTTACTAATGACGCCTTGCAACCGTACACTTTGGTACGAACAATACACCAGGGGCTTACGTACCCCACAACACGGTGTGAAAAGTCCAAACACTTTCACAAGTGCGGCACCCCAAACTTATAGCATTATATGCATCAGCTCCGAATCATGTCTTTGGTCAAATGTTGGGTTTGCCCGGCTCCTCTGTTTTGGTACCTTACGTTCCGCCCCATCGGCTAAGGTAGCGCTAGGAGAACTACTGCGACTGTGCCCCAGTTCTGCTGGGTTCAACACCTCAGTAGAGAAAGCTAAAACTGACTGTCATGATAAGGCGAGAGACTGGTCGCTGTTCGGCGAGGTTTTCCAGTCCCTAAAGACTTATGCCGCTTAGAGCGAGGGGCCGGCCCTGTTCGGCTTAAAGGCGTGTATCGTGCCCTGAATTCGGCCTTCCGAATACCAGGGGCTTCGCCGAAATTTAAAATTATAGAATTCTATGGCTAAGTGAGAGTGATAAAGCATTATTAGTCCGGTTGCCTTGTTCATTGTGCTGAGCGCCTCCCTCGAAGGACCCAAATATGGGAACAAGAGTGCTTAGGTTTATCCCGAACATCCCAGCACTCGTGGCATGGGGGCAGAAGCCGAGGACTAGCCATCTCTCAGATTGGATAAATAGCCAAACAGAAGGTAATATTTTAAATTCAAACAAGCGTTGCATAGCGCATATGAAACAAGTTTTCATAAATACAGGATCACACGAGCAAGTTTCACTCAAATATTACATCTTTCGTGCACTCGTCCGCTATGAGACGGACACCCTACAGAACACCCTCGTAGTACATCTCGGGGTGGCGATGCTCCTTGCCCTCCGGTAGCCCTTCCTTGATCAGCTTCACGACGTCTAGCTTGACCCATTACAACTTCACACGGGCGAAAGTCCGGCGTGCACCTTCAATGCAGACGGATCGCTTGACGACCTCCAGCCACGGGCAGGCATCCACAAGCCGCCTCACCAGGCCAAAGAAGCTGTTCAGAAGGGCGTCGCCAGGCCACAGCCGGACTATAAAGCCCTTCATGGTCTGTTCGACCGCCTTATGTAGCTCGACCATCTGCTTCAGCTGGTCACTCATTGGCACCGGGTGTTCGGCCTCAGTATACTGAGACCAGAATAGCTTCTCCGTTGAGCTTCCATCCTCGGCCTGGTAAAATTGTGCGGCATCGGACACGCTGCGGGGCAAATCTGCGAATGCTCCCGGAGAGCTTCAGATTCGGGTAAGTAATCGGTAATTTACTTTTACATGCTTGATTTGCGTATAGAAAGCCTTACCCGCCGCTATCTTCTTCATTGCGTCGATCTCCTGTAGGGCCTTTTGGGCTTCGGCCTTGGCACTTTCTGCGCTCTCGAGGGCCGCGGCAAGCTCAGACTCTCGCGTCTTTGAGTCAAGCTCCAACGCCTCGTGCTTCGTCACGAGAGCCTGGAGCTCTTGCTGCACCTCGCCCACCCGAGCCTCGTGCTTCTCTCGCTCGGTGCGCTCCTTGGCCGCTTTATCTTCGGCCTTGGACAGCGCTTGCTTTAGGGTCGCCACTTCGGTCGCGCCCCTGGCAAATTCATGATAATCCTGTCATTTTGCAATCACATCATTTTTATACATATACATAGACTAGGTACTACTTACCTTTATTCTCCTCAAGCTGCCTCTTGGTAAGGCCGAGCTCGTCCTGGGACCCTTTAAGGTCCTGCTTCAGTACGGCGACCTCCGCAGTCAGTGCGGCGGACGCCAGCAGCGAAGCCTGCATATGCATATTGACATACTTCTATTAGACTCCTGCGTTTTTGTTTGATCCTCTATTTGGCTTTTCTTTGTGAACACCGAACAGAGCATCAGGGGCTACTGTCTATGTGGTAATATTTTTCCCATACTTTAAACACTTACCTCAAAGCCTGTTAGAAGGCTGGCACAGGCTTCAGTCAATCCGCTCTTAGCGGACTGAACCTTCTGGATCACCGCACTCATAATAGTGCGGTGCTCCTCGTCGATGGAAGCGGTGCGAAGCGCTTCCAGCAGATTGTCCGGTGCCTTTGGATGGACAGAGGTCGTCGGTGCAGGCGTCTTGCCCCTCTTTGAAGGAGGCGGCCTACCCGAGCCCGGAACCACTGGAGGTTCCGGCGCGGTGTTCGGCTGAGGGCCAAACTCGGAGCTCTCAGGGGCCCCATCCCCTCGGCTCCCGGAGTCCGGAAGGTCGCCTTGTGGCGCCTCCGGGGCTGTCTCCCCTCGACCCGGTGCCTCTAGAGACGGCACCTCAGCGTCGTCAGAAGGATGAGGGGAGGTCGCGGTCAGGACTGGATCGCTATCCATGTCCGATGAGCCCAGGGAGCCGTCCGATGATACATCGATACTGGCTCGTGGCGGCCTGCATAATCATGTTCGGCGTTAGGGAAAGCAGTGCGGCAAAGGAATACTATGACTTACTCTGGTATCCAAATACTTACGACTTCCCCAGGGGCTTGGCCCTGGGCAGCCACTCGTCTTCACTGTCGGCAGCGGTGGTAGAGTAGTACGGAAGGAGAGTTCTCCCCTTCTTGGACCCTTCGGCCTCCCCAGTTGGGGCGGCCTTCCTTTTCTTGTCTCCCTCGTCTGGAGGGGGAGCATCCTGTTCTGCCTCCTCGTCTTCGGGGGAGGATTACGCCGTGGAGTCCTCGGACGGTGAGTCCGATGACACCTGGCGTCGGGAACTCTTTCGGGTTCCCTTGGCCTTCTTGGTCTTCTCCGGCACCGTATAAGGATCCGGAGTCAGCATCTTCGTCATAAGAGCGTTTGCTGGGCCTTCGGGCAAAGAAGCCGGACAGTCGATCTTCCCGGCCGTCTCCTGCCAATCCTGTCAAAGGTACGGGAGTTTAGATCCCGCATGGAGTCAAGCTATGAAAAAACATCTATCCTGTAAAAGGTAAAGCAGCTTACCGCGCTGGCTTGGCGCTTCGCGCTGAATCCGCGATCCTTAGTAGTAGGAGGGGGGACCTCGGCGCTCTTGAACAGCACCCTCCAGGCATCTTCGTGAGTTGTGTCGAAGAGCCTATTCAAAGTTCGGTGCTGCGCCGGGTCGAACTCCCACAAGTTGAAGGCCCGTTGTTGTCACGGGAGGATCCGGCGGATGAGCATAACCTGGACTACGTTGACAAGTTTGAGCTTCTTGTTCACCATGTTTTGAATGCATGTTTGGAGTTCGGTCAGCTCTCCCGAACTACCCCAGGACAGGCCCTTCTCTTGCCAGGAGGTGAGCCGTGTGGGGAAGCCAGATCGGAACTCGAGGGCCGCTACCCATGTAGGGTCACGCGGCTCGGTGATGTAGAACCACCCCGACTGCCACCCCTTTATTGTCTCCACGAAGGAGCCCTCGAGCCATGTGACGTTGGGCATCCTGCCCACCATGGCGCCTCCGCACTCCGCCTGGCGGCCGCTCACTACCTTCGGCTTGACATTAAAAGTCTTCAGCCATAAGCCGAAGTGGGGCTTGATGCGGAGGAAGGCCTCGCACACGACGATAAACGCCGAGATGTTGAGGATGAAGTTCGGGGCCAGATCGTGGAAATCCAGGCCATAGTAGAACATGAGCCCCCGGACAAATGGGTGGAGAGGAAATCCCAGTCCGCGGAGGAAACGGGTGAGGAATACCACCCTCTCATGGGGCCTGGGGTGGGGATGAGCTGCCCCTCATCTGGGAGCCGGTGCGCGATGTCGTCGGGCAGGTATCCGGCTCTCCTCAGCTTCTTGATGTCTCCCTCCGTGATGGAGGAGACCATCCACCTGCCTCCCGTTCTGGACATGGTGGGGGGAGGTTGAGGTGGGAAGTGCGGACTTGGGCGCTAGAGCTCGAGTGTGCGAAAACGGATGAGCAAAGGAGGAAGAAGGCGTGGATGAAAAGGTGGATCCTTATCCCTTTATACGGGCGGACGAAATTAAGCGTCCCCACTAGCCTGGTAAAACTCGCTTATCCCTCAAGCGCCGTAATCGATGGCGCGGTTGGGTTACCCACACCCGTATTGATGAGAATCCCGTAATAGGGGGACACGATCTCTGCTTTGACAAGACGTGTCAAAAAACTGCCTCGCTTTATGTGCGGGGCTAGTTAAAGGAAATGGTTCGAATAATCACCGGGCCGTGACGTAATGTCATGTTGCCAAAGCAAGTCAGCAAATTGGATTTGTGGAAATACTATTCTCTCTACGGTGGTATGTGGAACTTATTTTGCAGGGTCGGACACTATCCTTATATTCAAAATTCTTCCGTGGTGTATTCGGAGGAGGAACCCGCCTTGCAATGCCGAAGACAATACTGCGCGCCGGACTCATCATCATTGAAAGCTTGGTTCAGGGGCTACTATGGGAGTCCTGGATTAGGGGGTCTCCAGACAGCCGGACTATCTCCATTGGCCGGACTGTTAGACTATGAAGATACAAGATTGAAGACTTCGTCTCGTGTCCGGATGGGACTCTACTTGGCATGGAAGGCAAGCTAGGCAATACGGATGTGTATATCTCCTCCTTTGTAACCGACCTTGTGTAACCCTAGCCCCCTCCGGTGTCTATATTAACCGGAGGGTTTAGTCCGTAGGACAACATACAATCATACCATAGGCTAGCTTCGAGGGTTTAGCCTCTCTGATCTCGTGGTAGATCTACTCTTGTACTACCCATATCATCAATATTAATCAAGAAGGACGTAGGGTTTTACCTCCATCAAGAGGGCCTGAACCTGGGTAAAACATTGTGTCCCCTGCCTCCTGTTACCATCTGGCCTAGACGCACAGTTCGGGACCCCCTACCCGAGATCCGCCGGTTTTGACACCGACAGCCATCATTATTTATCTCTGCGTGTTTGAGCTGTGCATTTGTCGATGGGCCTAGGAGTTGAGCTAGTATGGTAGTGGCCTGGGTCCAAAGTAATAGAAGTAGCACAAAAACATTTTTTTAGTGTAGGATTTTCCTTGCTCAAGCCTGCCTACTAGAATCGCCAGTGCTTGAAAGGAAAAGTGAATGAAAAACATCGGAATTGGAAAGTTTCCTATGGTACTACTTTTAATGAATTTGGTGCAAAGGAATGGAGCAAAGGAAAACTGTAGGATTTGTTCCTTTAGTGTCTCCTTGAAAGAAAAACCGTAGAAATTCTAATTTCCACTTCTCCTCCTTTTCATATTCCTATTCATCAAGCACAAGACTAAGAGATAGTAGCATAATAGCATTATAACCGTACATTTTCTTGTGCTTTGACTTAATCTCACCATGCTTTTTTGCATCCTGTGATCTTCCAATTGTTGTGAATCAAACACCCAGATTGGCAGAAATCCTGTGTTTTTAAATTCTCTGTTTTGCACGGGCATTCATATCCTATTCCTGTCTATTTCCTATCCCTGCATTGTTAGAATCCTCAAATTCAAACAAGCCCTTACTCAATTACTTCTGTTACAGATATGTGTCAAAGAAAACCTTGTGTGGTTTGTCCTGCTCCTGCGGCGCTGTGTTCCACCCCAGCTCAGCTACTCCAACGATGGAAGGGTTCACCACAGCAGGGATCCGCTCTCCAGACTGTCTTTCGCCGCCTCAGATCTTCTTCCCCACCGCCGGCAGCCACGGCAACTGCATTACCATCATCAACTGAGCAGATGACCTTGAGGACTACATGGGTCCGCAAGAGAGGTCACACTCTTCCGTGTCTGCTTACGTTATGCGTCGCTTAATATGATGAGATGCTACATTATTGTTGTGTTCACCTATTAGACTCTGAGTCAGGTCCAAACTAATGCTGAAACTTGAGTTTTTAAATGGTTGTGGGGTACATATTGGGGCAGCAATCAGTACTATCTGTCTACTATCTGGTTAATCTCCGGTGTCTACTATGAGTTTCATGTTGGGTGCAAACAAACATTAAAGGAGCCATTATCTGTATTTTTTAACTAAAGCTATTATCTGCCTGCTATCATTGGTTTTGGGTCTATCCATAGTTTGCTACTATCACTCTGGATTTGTGCATGCACTCCTTACATAATCTCATTATGTTTTATTCCTATGCATGCCAGTTATTGTACACAATGGAAATGATCATGTAGAGCAAAAGAGACGAGCCTTGCGTGGCAATAAAATTTCATGCAGACATCGTTCCATGGTGGGCGTAAAGGCATCCCCCCTCCACCCATTTCGGATCGTAATCAAGAGGAAGATAACTGTTCTGAGGGGGATTAAGAAGGAGAAGACCACTCCTATTTACCCCATGAGGTCTTCGCTCTAACTTGTCATGCTGATGTTGGTAATATCATGCATATGGTGCCTTGCATTGTTTACTATATACATTAAAGATGTCATCTTCTTAGTTTAGACATGCTTTGTGTCAATGCCATCTGTTTAGTTTCTTTATCGTATATGTGAATCATGCAATGCCATCTTGTCTAGCTAGGCATCATATATGTGAATTTTGCAATGCCACCTTGGTTAGCCAGTCATCTTATATGTGAATTATATCATGCCATCATTTTTTTATTACGTGTTAAATTTGTCAACAATTTTAGTACATTCAATTACTCTTCCCGTGCATCAGCCATTCGGCACGGTCATGGAAAAATCTGGAGTGGAAATAAGGTCTTCAGAGCAGACAATGCTATCTGACGAAGCGCATGTCTTGCTGGTTACCGATAGCTCCTCAGAGGAGGATTCAGAGACAGATGACCAGTCATATTCCCCCCCCCCCCCGAGGTGCATGCCCTAACTTGGCAGGGTTATGTTGCTCATATCATGCGTATGGTATCTTCCATTGCTATGTCATTTGCTTAGTTTAGACATGCTTTGTGTGAATGCCACCTGTTTAGTGTCTAATTACCATATATGTGAATTATGCAATGCCATCTTGTTGCAAGACATTATATATGTGAATTATGCAATGTTATCTTGTTGCAAGGCATTATGTATGTGAATTATGCAATGCCATGCTGTTTAGGCAAGCGTCATATATGTGAATTATATCATGCCATCCTTTTTTGTATTTCTCATTGCTTTTGTCGACAATGTTTGTATATTCAACTGCTCTTCCTGTGCATCAGCCATTTGAATTGGTGATGGAGAAATCTGGAGTGAAAACAAGGTCTTCAGAGCAGACAATGCTACCTGCTGAAGCAGATATCTTGCTGGTTACAGATAGCTCTTCAGAGGAGGATTCAGAGGCAGATGACCAGTCCTATTATCCCCCTGAGGTGTATGCTCAAACTTGGCAGGGTTATATTACTCATATCATGCATATGTTATATTGCAATCCTTAGTTTTTACATCATATACACAATATTGAATGCCATCTCCTTAGTTGGCACATCATATATGCGATTGCCCTCTGCTCACTTCCTTAGTATATAAATCATATATTTGAATTATGTCATGCCATGATGTTTACATAGATAGCATGTATCTGAATTATGGCATGCCAACCCATTTTCTAAAGACATAATATAGTTATATCATCTCATCCTATTTACATAGTCATCATATTTTAAATTATGTCATTCTATCCGTGAATTATATCATGCCATCATGTTTCCATCGACGACATGTTTGTGATTTATGGCATGCGAACCACTTTAATAGACACATCATGTAGTTATATCATGTCATCCTGTTTACATAGTCATCATATTTTGAAGTATGTCATTCTATCCTGTTTAGTTAGCCATCATACATGTGAAATTGTGTCATGCTATCCTGTTTAATTAGCCATCATATATGTGAAATTATGTCCTGCTATTCTGTTTGCTTAGACAACATAAATGTGAATTATTTCATGCCCAGTTTTCTTCCCTACTATCCATTGCACCTGTCTATCTTACAATGTCTGTACATTCAATTACTTTTCTTGTTTATCAGCCATTTCAATTGGAGGGAGTGATGGCAGTATTTGTGGGAGTAAAAACACGGTCTTCAGAAAAGATCGTGCTACCTGTCGATGCAGATAGAACCATGGTTGTACTTGCCCGAACCAGCCCCACCACACATAACCCACACTCATACAGATTGTACCCCTACCCAGTTGGACAGAGAACCAGCTACACCCCTTCTAACCCCAACCCTAGCAGATAGACACCCAGTTCCCATTGACACAACACCGTCTCCACCACAGAGCACCCAAACACGAGTAGTTAGTAAGGCAACTGCAGTGCCCAAATCACGAGGACCACCACTCCGAACCCGAAGTCAACGCTTAAAGCAAAAGAAGAATTGTTCTTAGGTCAGGTTCCGTAGCTATGGTTCATACTACTTTGCTCTTGCATCACTATATTTACTGATACCAACTAATTTCAAATTTGAAGGATGCAATTGAAACTCCAATGGTGCAACAGGTATGTTTTAAACCTGTTTCTTCAACGTGTTTGGCTGTTTGCTGTTGTAACTTGCTCTATGTTGATTTCAGTTTCAATCGAATAAACAGTTATGTTCTCATGCCATGCACATTACAAGTGTTGTTATTGCTGTGTAGTTTCCCACACTTATATTTTGTCTATGCTGCTTTGTCTTAAATAGATATGATCCGAACTGTATCTATCTTGATTTGGCAACATAAACTAGAATGATATAGACCATACAATGACCATACTACATAGATATATGTTTGTTTCATGTTGTTATCCTGTCCACCTTACTACTGAACTGGTTTACCAAAATGAGTTTCATATACTACATTGTAAACCTGAGATGTGTTTGTTTGTTTCTCTTTTAGAACGCAGATAAAATATTAGAGAAGAGTACCCTGTTATTCAATTGTAACGCCCACGATGCGGCTATATCTCCCACGTGTCGAAGCACGACTTAGAGGCATAACCACATTGTAAGCAATGTCGCAAGTGGGGTAATCTTCACACAACCCATGTAATGAATAAGAAAAGAGGTACATAGTTGGCTTACAATCGCCACATCACACAATGGCATAAAAATCATTACATTCATCCAGATACAATCAAGGTCCGACTACGAAACCAAAATAAAGATAAACCCCAAATGCATAATGTTCCCGATCGCCCCAACTGGGCACCACTACTGATCGTCTGGAAAAGAAACGCAGTATCGTCCCGAGTCCTCATCGAACTCCCACTTGAGCTCAGTCGAATGTCCTGGAGCGGTATCATCGGTCCCTGCATCTGGTTTTGGAAGTAATCTGTGAGTCACAGGGACTCAGCAATCTCACACCCTCGCGATCAAGACTATTTAAGCTTATAGGTAGGGAAAAGGTATGAGGTGGAGCTGCAGCAAGCACTAGCATATATGGTGGCTAACATATGCAAAAGAGAGCGAGAAGAGAAGGCAAAGGCACGATCGAGAAACTATGATCAAGAAGTGATCCTAGAACAACCTACATTCAAGCATAACACTAGACCGTGTCCTCTTCCCGGACTCCGCCAAAAAGAGACCATCACGGCCACACACTCTGTTGATTCATTTTAATTAAGTTAAGATTCAGGTTTTCTACAACCGGACATTAACAAATTCCCATCTACCCATAACCGCGGGCACGGCTTTCAAAAGTTCAAATCCCTGCATGGGTGTCCCAACTTAGCCCATCACAAGCTCTCACGGTCAACGAAGGATATTCCTTCTCCCAAGACAACCCGATCAGACTCGGAATCCCGGTTACAAGACATCTCGACAATGGTAAAGCTAAACCAGCAAAGCCACCCGAATGTGTCGACAAATCCCGATAGGAGCTGCACATATATCGTTCTCAGGGCACAACGGATGATACTAGCTACGAGTAAAACCAACCCTCAAGTTTCCCCGAGGTGGCCCCATAGGCAGCTCAGTTTGGACCAACACTCAGAGGAGCACTAGCCTGGGGGTTTAAAATAAAGATGACCCTTGAGTCCGCAGAACCCAAGGGAAAAAGAGGCTAGGTGGCGAATGGTAAAACCAAGGTTGGGCATTGCTGGAGGAGTTTTATTCAAGGCGAACTGTCAAGGGGTTCCCATTATAACCCAACCGTGTAAGGGACGCAAAATCAAGGAACATAACACCGATATGACGAAACTAGGGTGGCAAGAGTGGAACAAAACACCAGGCATAAGGCCGAGCCTTCCACCCTTTACCAAGTATATAGATGCATCAAAATAGACAAGATATAATAATGATATCCCAATAATAAACATGTTCCAACAAGGAACAAACTCCAATCTTCACCTGCAACTAGCAACGCCATAAGAGGGGCTGAGCAAAGTGGTAACATAGCCAAACAACGGTTTGCTAGGACAAGGTGGGTTAGAGGTTTGACATGGCAATATGGGAGGCATGATAGGCAAGTGGTAGGTATCGTAGCATAGGCATAGCAATAGAGCGAGCATCTAGCAAGCAAAGATAGAAGTGATTTCGAGGGTATGGTCATCTTGCCTGCATAGTTCTCCGAGTTGACATAAGCTTGATCCTCGTAAGCGTACTCAACGGGTTCCTCGATCACGTACTCGTATCCCGGCTCTACCCAAAGCAAGAACACAAGCAAAGGGAGACACAATCAACCACGATGCAATGCGCAAGCAACATGATGCAAGACATGGCATGATATGCGTGATGTGATATGCGATGCATATGCATGTTTCGGAAAGGAAAGATTGAACCTGGCCTCAACTTGGAAAACCAAGAGTTCCACTGGAAAGATGAGTTGATTTCGGTCGAAATCGATATAAAGATCACCGGAGTCGGATGCACGGTTTGCAAATGACAAGCAAAACAAATATAGCACCGATCTGCGATTAACAACACGAGGCCATCTAAATGCATCAAGAACAACAAGCTACTGCACTCTAACATAACAACAAAGCACATGGCAGGGATCCACTCAAGATGCTTGACAAAATATGATCACTGAGCTACGGCTAATTCACTCAATAGCAGGCTCAAACAAGCATGGCAAAAGTGCAAAAGATATCAGGTTACAGACTTAGTGAAATTAACAACATGTCAGGAATTTAACATCAGGAAGCAATGTTTAGAGCAAGATATCAACATGCTACAGGAACATATTATGGCAAAGCAAGGCATGACATGAAGCTACTCAAAGCATACAACAAAAGTCCCTTACTGACCATAAGCCAAAAGGGATCAGAAAATACAATGGCAACCATGTGAACATAGCAACTTTCGTTAACAGATTCAGACTTAGTAGAAAACTGGAACATGGCAAAACAGATATTAAGTAGGCATGTTTACGAGCTCGATGAACTCACCACAAGGCATTGCATGACAAACTAAGCATACACCAAGCAAGTAGACATGGCATAGAAGCTAAACATGGCAAGAACAACCTCATAGCATTCAAGGATAAACTACAACAATCTTGCCAAAAATGCTTAACACGTAAACATTCTGCCAGGAACATTTTATAGCAAACATAGAGCAAGATTGAGTCAAGCTAGGGTGCTCCATAATTGCAAACAAAGGCATGGACGGATAGAGCACAACAATATCTCCAAAACATCCTTACTAATCATGCTCAAAGGAGGCATGGATCACTCTGTAGCAACATGAATACATGGCATAAAAATATAATCAGGAAAATGACTTAGAAGATTTCTAAGTCCCTGAAATTAGCAACATTACGAGAGCTACTTTTCATGCTTGTGCTAGTCACCACAAAGATCACAAAAATACATGGCATACACCCCTGTAAAGATGGCATGGCATACTTCAAAACTCATGTAGGGCTCAAGTTCACAGGAGGCACACATTAAACATGGCAAAAATGACAAATGTCCAAGCTCTAGTAAGAAACCGAAACTAACATTGCATAGCACTCTTGCAACAGCATTTAGGGCATCAAGATGAGCTCAAATGAACATGGTGCAATGGAATGAAATGAAGTACTCGTCGAGACGAACAATTTGATATGCTACATGCCCAAAGCGGAGCCACGGATGCAGAGATATGATGCGATGAAAAACGCTAAAAATACTGGGACTAGGGAAAAAGTCAACCTCCCAGATCCAGATCTAGGGTTTGCATGCTTTCCGAGGTTCCACGGAAAACACTGTAGACGGCCGGATCTGGCGACGCGGGGCTTGCCCGTGGCCGGACTTGGCGAGGACAGCGGCGCTGCCGGGCGGTGAGGGGCACGGCGGCCTCAGGGCGGCGCGGAAGCCGAGGCATCGGGGCGGCGAGGTTGGATGCATGCGGCGGCGGCCGGAGCGAGGGGTCGCCGGCGTGGAGGAGGAAGGCGGCGGCGAGATCTTCGGGCGGCGGGGACGAGGAAGCCGGGCGGCGGCGCACGCGTGGGCCCGGGGGGGCCTGCCCTGGGCCTGGCGGGCCGGCGAAGTGGGGCGCGCGGGCGGGCGAATGGCGGCGTGCCACGTGGCGGCGGCGGCGTGGGCGGACACGTCCGGCCCGGCGGTTTCGTCCGGCGGCGCGAGGAGAGGGAGAGGGTTAGGGTTCATCCGGAATTTCGGGGAGGAGAAGCCTTTTAATAGGTAGAGGGAGCTAGGAGGCTCCAAATTGAGCACGGTTTGCGGTAACACGATCGTGATCGTACGACCTAGATGATGGATGGGGTTTAGGTGGGTTTTTGGGCCACTTTGGAGAGGTGTTGGGCTGCAACACACACGAGGCCTTTACGATCCCTCGGTTAACCGTTGGAGTATCAAACGAAGTCCAAATGGCACGAAACTTGACAGGCGGTCTACCGGTAGTAAACCAAGGCCGCTTGGCAAGTCTCGGTCCAATCCGAGAATGTTTAACACCCGCACACGAAAAGAGGTAAAATGGGACACCGGAGGACATAGGAGCGCCGGAATGCAAAACGAACAACGGGAAAAATGCTTGGATGCATGAGATGAACACGTATGCAATGTGATGCACATGATGACATGATATGAGATGCATGACAAAGACAAAAGCAACACGAAGACAAAAACCCGACAACAAGGAAATATCATAACTTAGTGCCAGAGATGGCAAGAGTTGGAATACAAATATGGCAAGTTACATACGAGGTGTTACATCAATGGTAAAGGAAGTAATGCAAATAAGGTTCAAGATAGTGAGACATCCCTGTTGGTCTCCAAGAAAGCTGATAAAAACTATATTGAAGACACTGAGACAACCCCAAAGTCATGTCTTGATGTAGTGTTCGAGTTACTGGCTACCACTGCTGGCACCAGCTCTTCGAACTCGTTGCCCGAATCAGTTCGGCTTCTTGAGTCTCAACTTCAAGTTGAAAGACATTGATCAGATGTTATGCGACAGGAAGCCGAAGGACTGAGGAAGTCCCTGCAGAATTCAGATGCATACTTTCTGGTGCAACAGCAAGCGCTGGAGGACTTAAGCGCCAAACAAGAGAAAGTTAATAAGCTTGCTAAGAATCTTGCCAGCATTATGGGTACCCAGGATATTGTTTCTTGAGCTCTTCTGAAGTGGTTTCAGTTCTGGACTTGTTTTGCTGCGGCGTTTATATGCTGCTGTGTTCCCTATATTTGCACTGGTGGCGAACTTTGATGCCTAGTGGATGTAATATGTGTAATCGTCGTGATAGCCTAGTGTACGTTGCTTGCTTATTTATTTCCTTGTTGTCTTGTTTATTTGTTTGCTTGTAGTCAGTGCAGTTCTTTTTCTGCGATTTGCTAGTGGCTGCAATAACCAATTTTTTAAAACTAGGCCACAATAACCATGGGCTAATATTTACTGTAGTGACACTGAGCCTCCTACGGGCCATAGAAACAGTGGGCCTTCTACGGGCCGTATAAACAGTGGGCCTTCTATGGGCCGTAGAAATAGTGGGCCTTCTACGGGCCGTAGAAACAATGGGCCTTCTACGGGCCGTATCATCAATGGGCCTTATACGGGACGTATGATCGATTGGCCAAACATGGGCCAAACAGACCGCATTCTGGCCGTAAACGGGCTAGAGTTGGAATCGCCCGTTCATGGGCCGACCATAACGGGCCATCGTCAATAGGCCATATTTGATGACGCAATGAAAACAGCCCAACGTATTAACGGACCACAAACGGGCCGACTATAACCACGGGCTGAATTTGGCCCACAAGCAGAAAATGACAGTAACGGGCCGTAAGTAAACGAATGCTGGAAAATAGCCCAAGAATAAATGGGCTCTGAGAAGGCCGAAAGATAACATGGGCTGGAAACGGCCCAACGGAATAACGGGCCGTTAATGGGTATAAAGTGATACACTGTTCTTTATGGGCCAGTTTCACCACGGGCCGTTAATGGGTGTAAAGTGATACACTGTTCATTACGGGCCAGTTTCACCACGGGCCGTTAATAGGCAAGAGTTACATAGGGCCTCATATGGGCCGAAAGACGTCATGGGCCATACATGGACCAGAAGTGAAAACGGGCTGGAATCATATTGGATGGCCCAGATGACGCTACTGGGCCTAATTCTAATAGGGTGTAATGGGCCTTGGGTTAGCGGGCTGTAAATGGGCTATATGCGAACATGCCGTTAACAGGCTTTCCATGGGCCGGCCCGCCACCTTTTGACCAAGTCAAACGGGCCGGCCTTATCACAGGAATGGGCCTCTGTTGGGCCGTGCCACGTGTCAACGTATCATAGGTGCCTTATGTCCAATGAGTGGATGACATTTGTCCCAGCGATGAGCCGACACGTGTTTCCTCCAGCCAATGATGATTTTACACATGGAAAATCCCCATTGGTCGGGGCTGTTAACGGGTTATCGGATCCAAAACCCGACCCGATAGCTTAACGATGTTCCGTTACGGTGGATGCCACGTGTCGGTCACCCTTGACGAAAGCACTTCTGTGACGCGCGATTTATCGTCATGGAAGTGGACACTTCCGTGATGATAATTTTGGTAATGTCATGGAACACTTCTACGACATCACATGTATTACTATCTTGATTCTGTCCTAAAATCGTCATGGATGTACATGCATGATAGAAAACACGACCTACTGTGACAAACACGTATCATCACGAAAGTGTATTTTTTTGTAGTGATTTCTATTAATAAAATCATTTGGTAAATTGCCACAACCTTCTCTACCCGTGAGATCCCATCTTGTGGCCTTTTCCGGCGATCTGCCGGAGGGGGAATCGATCACGGAGGGCTTCTACATCAACACCATAGCCTCTCTGATGAAGCGTGAGTAGTTTACCACAGACCTTCCGGTCCATAGTTATTAGCTAGATGTCTTCTTCTCTCTCTTTGATTCTCAATACAAAGTTCTCCTCGATGTTCTTGGAGATCTATTCGATGTAATATTCTTTTGCGGTGTGTTTGCCGAGATCCGATGAATTGTGGGTTTATGAACAAGATTATCTATGAATATTATTTGGGTCTTCTCTGAATTCTTATATGCATGATTTGATATCTTTGCAAGTCTCCTCAAATTATCGGTTTAGTTTGGCCTACTAGATTGATCTTTCTTGCAATGGGAGAAGTACTTAGCTTTGGGTTCAATCTTGCGGTGTCCTTTCCTAGTGACAGTAGGGGCAGCAAGGCACGTATTATATTGTTTCCATCGAGGATAAAAATATGGGGTTTATATCATATTGCTTAAGTTTATCCCTCTACATCATGTCATCTTGCTTCATGCGTTACTCTGTTCTCATGAACTTAATACTCTAGATGCATGTTGGATAGTGGTCGATGTGTGGAGTAATAGTAGTAGATGCAAAATCGTTTCGATCTACTTGACATGGACGTGATGCCTATATTCATAATCATTGCCTAGATATTCTCATAACTATGCACTTTTCTGTCAATTGATTGGCAGTAATTTGTTCACCTACCGTAATACATGCTATCTTGAGAGAAGCCACTAGTGAAACCTATGGCCCCCAGGTCTCTTTATTATTATATTGCATCTCTTTTATTTACATCGCTTCTCGTTTACTATTTTTCAATCTTTACTTTCCAATCTATACAACAAAAATACCAAAAATATATACTTTACTATCTTTATCAGATCTCACTTTTGTGAGTGACCGTGAAGGGATTGACAGCCCCTTTATCGCATTGGTTGCAAGGTTCTTGATTGTTTTTGCAGGTACTAGGTGACTTGTGCGTTGTCTCCTACTGGATTGATACCTTGGTTCTCAAAAACTGAGGGAAATACTTACGCTACTTTGCGGCATCACCCTTTCCTCTTCAAGGGAAAACCAACACATGCTCAAGAGGTAGCAAGAAGGATTTCTGTCGCCGTTGCTGGGGAGATCTATGCCAAGTCAAGACATACCATGTACCCGTCATAAAATCTTCTCCCTCGCATTACATTATTTGCCATTCACCTCTCATTTTCCTCTCCCCCACTTCTAAGACGATTTTCGAAAACCTTTGCCTTTTTCTTCGCCCCTCTTCCGTTCGTCTCTTTTCGCTTGCTTCTTGTGTGCTTGTGTGTTGGATTGATTGTTTGTCACGATGGCTCAAGATAATACCAAATTGTGTGACTTTTCCAATACCAACAACAATGATTTTATTAGTACTCCGATTGCTCCTACTACCGATGCTGAATCTTGTGAAATTAATACCGCTTTGTTGAATCTTGTTATGAAAGATCAATTTTCTGGCCTTCCTAGTGAAGATGCCGCTACCATCTAAACAACTTTGTTGATTTGCGTGATATGCAAAAGAAGAAAGATGTGGATAATGATATTGTTAAATTGAATATATTTCCGTTTTTGCTTAGAGATCGTGCTAAAACTTGGTTCTCTTCTTTGCCTAAAAATAGTATTGTTTCATGGAAAAAGTGCAAAGATGCTTTTATCTCTAAGTATTTTCCTCCTGCTAAGATCATCTCTCTTAGGAACGATATTATGAATTTTAAGCAACTTGATCATGAGCATGTTGCACAAGCTTGGGAGAGGATGAAATTAATGATACGTAATTGCCCTATTCATGGTTTGAATTTGTGAATGATTATACAAAAAAATTATGCCGAATTGAATTTTTCTTCTAGAAATCTTTTAGATTCGGCCGCGGAAGGCACTTTTATGGAAATCACTTTAGGAGAAGCTACTAAACTCCTAGACAATATTATGGTTAATTATTCTCAGTGGCACACCGAAAGATCTAGTAGTAAAAAAGTTCATGCGATTGAAGAGATTAATGTTTTGAGTGGAAAGATGGATGAACTTATGAAATTGTTTGCTAATAAAAGTGTTTCTTCCGATCCTAATGATATGCCTTTGTCCACTTTGATTGAGAATAATAATGAATCTATGGATGTGAATTTTTTTGGTAGGAACAGTTTTGGTAACAACGCGTATAGAGGAAATTTTAATTCTAGGTCGTTTCCTAATAATTCCTCTAATAATTATGGTAATTCCTACAACAACTATTATGGAAATTTTAATAAGATGCCCTCTGATTTTGAGATTAGTGTTAAAGAATTTATGAGTTTGCAAAAGAATTTCAATGCTTTGGTTGAAGAAAAATTTCTTAAGATTGATGAGTTGGCTAGGAACGTGGATATAATTTCTCTTGATGTTGATTCTTTGAAACTTAGATATATTCCACCTAAGCATGGCATCAATGAGTCTCTCAAAGCCATCAGAATTTCCATTGATGAGTGCAAAGAAAGAACCGCTAGGATGCGTGCTAAAAAAGATTGCTTTGTGAAAGCGTGTTCTTCTAGTTTTCATGATAATAATGATGAAGATCTAAAAGTGATTGATGTGTCTCCTAATAAATCTTTGTTTTCCAATATGAATCTTGATAAAGATGGGACAGGAGATGAGTCAACTTTAGTTAAAAGGTGTCCCAATGATTCGGAGTTTTTAGATCTTGATGCAAAAATTAATAAAAGTGGGATTGAAGAGGTCAAAACTTTACATAGCAATGAACCCACTATTTTGGATTTCAAGGAATTTAATTATGATAATTGCTCTTTGATAGATTGTATTTCCTTGTTGCAATCTGTGTTAAATTCTCCTCATGCTTATAATCAAAATAAAGCTTTTACTAACCATATCGTTGATGCTTTAATGCAATCCTATGAAGAAAAGCTTGAACAAGAAGTTTCTATCCCTAGAAAACTTTATGATGAGTGGGAACCTAATATTAAAATTAAGATTAAAGATTATGAATGCTATGCTTTGTGTGATTTGGGTGCTAGTGTTTCCACGATTCCAAAAACTTTGTGTGATGTGTTAGGTTTCCGTGAATTTGATGATTGTTCTTTAAATTCGCATCTTGTGGATTCCACCATTAAGAAACCTACGGGAAGGATTAATGATGTTCTTATTGTTGCAAATAGGATTTATGTGACCGTAGATTTCATTGTTCTTGATATAGATTGCAATCCTACATGTCCTATTATTCTTGGTAGACCTTTCCTTAGAACGATCGGGGAAATTATTGACATGAAAGAAGGAAATATTAGATTCCAATTCCCGTTAAGGAAAAGGCATGGAACACTTTCCTAGGAAGAATATTAAATTGCCTTATGAATCTATTATGAGAGCCACTTATGGATTTCATACCAAAGATGACAATACCTAGATCTATTCTTGTTTTTATGCCTAGCTAGGGGCGTTAAATGATAGCGCTTGTTGGGAGACAACCCAATTTTATTTTTGTTCTTTACTTTTTGTTACTGTTTAGTAATAAATAATTCATCTAGCCTATGTTATGATTGTGTTTTTATGTTTTAATTTGTGTTTGTGCCAAGTAAAGCCTTTAGGTTCTTCTTGGGTGATTATTGTTTGATCTTGCTGATAAAAACAGAAAGTATGCGCTCACGAAAATAATTTTAATTTTTTACCAGAGAGCGATAAAATACCAATTCCAACTGCAGTAGATCAAAATACAAATTTTCCTGGTCTTCCTAATTTTTCAGAATTTTTGGAGTTACAGAAGTATACGAAACCTACAGATTGTTACAGACTGTTCTGTTTTTGACAGATTCTGTTTTTCGTGTGTTGTTTGCTTATTTTGATGAATCTATGGCTAGTATCGGGGGGTATGAACCATAGAGAAGTTGGAATACAGTAGTTTTAACACCAATATAAATAAAGAATGAGTTCATTACAGTACCTTAAAGTGGTGGTTTATTTTCTTATACTAATGGAGCTCATGAGATGTTCTATTGAGTTTTGTGTTGTGAAGTTTTTTCAAGTTTTTGGGTAAAGATTTGATGGATTTTGGAATAAGGAGTGGCAAGACCCTAAGCTTGGGGATGCCCAAGCACCCCAAGGTAAAATTCAAGGACAACCAAAAGCCTAAGCTTGGGGATACCCCGGAAGGCATCCCCTCTTTCGTCTTCGTCTATCGGTAACTTTACTTGAGGCTATATTTTTATTCACCACATGATATGTGTTTTGCTTGGAGCGTCTTGTATGATTTGAGTCTTTGCTTTTTAGTTTACCACAATCATCCTTGTTGTACACACATTTTGGTAGAGACACACATGAATCAGAATTTATTAGAATACTCTATATGCTTCACTTATATCTTTTGAGCTAGATAATTTTGCTCTAGTGTTTCACTTATATCTTTTTAGAGCACGGCGGTGGTTTTATTTTATAGAAATTATGGATCTCTCATGATTCCCTTATATTATTTTGAGAGTCTTTTAGAACAGCATGGTCATTTTCTTTGGCTATAAAATAAGTCCTAGTATGATAGGCATCCAAGATGGGTATAATAAAAACTTTCATATAAAGTGCATTGAATACTATGAGAAGTTTGATTCCTTATGATAGTTTTGAGATATGAAGATGGTGATATAAGAGTCATGCTAGTTGAGTAGTTGTAATTTGAGAAATACTTGTGTTAAAGTTTGTGATTCCCGT
This sequence comes from Triticum urartu, assembly GCF_003073215.2. Taxonomy (NCBI): domain Eukaryota; kingdom Viridiplantae; phylum Streptophyta; class Magnoliopsida; order Poales; family Poaceae; genus Triticum; species Triticum urartu. The sequence continues at coordinate 284,584,986 of NC_053022.1, forward strand.
AGCATGCACGTATGGTGAACCGTTATGTGATGAAGTCGGAGCATGATTTATTTTTTGATTTTCTTACTTATGAGTGGCGGTTAGGGACGAGCGATGGTGTTTTCCTACCAATCTATCCCCCTAGGAGCATGCGCGTAATACTTTGTTTTGATAACTAATAGATTTTTGCAATAAGTATGTGAGTTCTTTATGACTAATGTTGAGTCCATGGATTATACACACTCTCACCCTTACAACATTGCTAGCCTTTCTAGTACCACACAACTTTCGCCGCTACCATAAACCCACCATTTACCTTCCTCAAAACAGCCACCATACCTACCTATTATGCCATTTCCATAGCCATTCCGAGATATATTGCCATGCAACTTTCCACCGTTCCGTTTATTATGACACGCTCCATCATTGTCATATTGCTTCGCATGATCATGTAGTTGACATCGTATTTGTGAAAAGGCCACTGTTCATATTTTTTCATACATGTCACTCTTGATTCATTACGCATCCCGGTACACTGCCAGAGGCATTCATATAGAGTCATATTTTGCTCTAAGTATCGAGTTGTAATTCTTGAGTTGTAAGTAAATAAAAGTGTGATGATCATCATTATTAGAGCATTGTCCCATGTGAGGAAAGGATGATGGAGACTATGATTCCCCCACAAGTCGGGATGAGACTCCGGACGAAAAAAAGAGAGAGAGAGAGAGAAAAAGAGGCCAAAAAAAGAGAAAAAGGCCCAAATAAAAAAAATAAGAGAAAAAGAGAGAAGGGGCAATGCTACTATCCTTTTTCCACACTTGTGCTTCAAAGTAGCACCATGATCTTCATGATAGAGAGTCTCCTATTTTGTCACTTTCATATACTAGTGGAATTTTTCATTATAGAACTTGGCTTGTATATTCCAATGATGGGCTTCCTCAAAATGCCCTAGGTCTTCGTGAGCAAGCGAGTTGGATGCACACCCACTTAGTTTCTTTTTGAGATTTCATACACTTATAGCTCTAGTCCATCCGTTGCATGGCAATCCCTACTCACACACATTGATATCGATTGATGGGTATCTCCATAGCAATCGATACGCCTAGTTGATGCGAGACTATCTTCTCCTTTTTGTCTTCTCCACAACCACCATTTTATTCCACCTATAGTGCTATGTCCATGGCTCACGCTCATGTATTGTGTGAAGATTGAAAAAAATTGAGTACATCAAAAGTAGGAAGCAATTGCTTGGATTGTCATTGGGGTTGTGCATGATTTAAATATTTTGTGTGATGAAGATAGATCATAGCCAGACTATATGATTTTGTAGGGATAGCTTTCTTTGGCCACGTTATTTTGAGAAGACATGATTACTTTATTACTATGCTTGAAGTATTATTATTTTTATGTCAATATTAAACTTTTATTTTGAATCTTTCGGATCTGAACATTCATGCCACAATAAAGAAAATTACATTGATAATTATGTTAGGTAGCATTCCACATCAAAAATTATATATTTTTTCATTTACCTACTCGAGGACGAGCAGGAATTAAGCTTGGGGATGCTTGATACGTCTCCAACGTATCTATAATTTTGATTGTTCCATGCTATTATATTATCTGTTTTGGAGGTTTAATAGGATTTAATATGCTCTTTTATATTATTTTTTGGACTATCCTATTAACCGGAGGCCCAGTGCCAGTTTTTGTTTTTTTGCCTATTTTAGAGTTTCACAGAAAAGGAATACCAAACGGAATCCAAACGGAATGAAACCTTCGCGATGATCTTTCTTGGACCGAAAGCAAACCAGGGGACTTGGAGTGGAAGTCTGGAACTCCTTGAGGCGGCCACGAGGTAGGAGGGCGCCCCCACCCTTGTGGGCCCCACGTAGCTCCACCGACGTACTTCTTTCACCTATATATATACTCTTATACCCTAGATTGATCGCAGAGAGCCACGAAACCACTTTTCCACCACCGCAACCTTCTGTACCCGTGAGATCCCATATTGGGGCCTTTTCCGGCGATCTGCCGGAGGGGGAATCGATCATTGAGGGCTTCTACATCAACACCATAGCCTCTCCGATGAAGCGTGAGTAGTTTACCATAGACCTTCGGGTGCATAGTTATTAGCTAGATGTATTCTTCTCTCTCTTTGATTCTCAATACAAAGTTCTCCTCGATGTTCTTGGAGATCTATTCGATGTAATATTCTTTTGCGGTGTGTTTGCCGAAATCCGATGAATTGTGGGTTTATGAACAAGATTATCTATGAATATTATTTGGGTCTTCTCTGAATTCTTATATGCATGATTTGATATCTTTGCATGTCTCCTCAAATTATCGGATTAGTTTGGCTTACTAGATTGATCTTTCTTGCAATGGGAGAAGTGCTTAGCTTTGGGTTCAATATTGCGGTGTCCTTTCCCAGTGACAGTAGGGGAAGCAAGGCACGTATTGTATTGTTTCCATCGAGGATAAAAATATGGGGTTTATATCATATTACTTGAGTTTATCCCTCTACATCATGTCATCTTGCTTCATGCGTTACTCTGTTCTTATGAACTTAATACTCTAGATGCATGTTGGATAGTGGTCGACGTGTGGAGTAATAGTAGTAGATGCAAAATCGTTTCGATCTACTTGACATGGACGTGATGCCTATATTCATAATCATTGCCTAGATATTCTCATAACTATGCACTTTTCTATCAATTGCTTGGCAGTAATTTGTTCACCCACCATAATACATGCTATCTTGAGAGAAGCCACTAGTGAAACCTATGGCCCCCGGGTCTCTTTCTTATTATATTGCATCTCTTTTATTTACATCACATCTCGTTTACTATTTTGCAATCTTTACTTTCCAATTTATACAACAAAAATACCAAAAATATTTACTTTACTATCTTTATCAGATCTCACTTTTGCGAGTGACCGTGGAGGGATTGACAACCCCTGTATCGCGTTGGTTGCAAGGTTCTTGATTGTTTGTGAAGGTACTAGGTGACTTGTGCGTTGTCTCCTACTGGATTGATACCTTGGTTCTCAAAAACTGAGGGAAATACTTACGCTACTTTGCTGCATCGCCCTTTCCTCTTCAAGGGAAAACCAAGGCATGCTCAAGAGGTAGCATTATGCATCATTGTTCAAACCAATTTTTTTTAACAAAGACAAACAGGCTCATGAAAATAGAAGTCCCACTACGTTGCAATATTGCATACATACTGCTATATGAGATAAGAAGAGTGCATGCTTTTAATAGCACATCGTCCTGAAGATTTTGCTTCTCTGTGGTTTTAATAGCAATGGATACTTTCAATGTGGTGAGTTGGCCCACGCTCCCCTTCGTGCTCACCGCCGCGCTCTCGCCTCACGTGCACCTTAGGCCTTGGCCCGCCAACGACTCCGGCAACTGGGGGATCTCGCGCCGCCACAGCCCGCAGCCGTGCCTAGGCGCGAGTTTGGCGGTGGTGATATGGGACTCCTCGCTGCATCTCAACGGGGTGGTGTTTGGGGAGGCGGCGGAAATCCTCTGATCCACTGATGGATGGAGGAGACGGAGCTGCGACGGGCCCAGAGATTCATTGATTGCTATCAGAAGTGGTGCGTTGGGAACGCGCAGCAGCTCGAGCTATGTGGGCGGCGGAGGAGGTGGCGCAGTTGCTGGCGATGACGAGAATGAATCTCACGCCGCGGGAAATGACTAACACCTTGGAGCTGGAGCGAGCCAGCATCTATGCGCTGGGTCAGGAGATTTCCCCTGCACTGATTCTACAGTGGGCGGAGGGGGAGGCGTCCTCTTCCTCACGGCAGCAGCGGAGGAGATGGAGGTCTTCCCAAGGGCAACACGCTAATGGAGACAAAAAGGATTGCTCCAGTCAGTAAGTTCCCCTCCCATGCTGCTCTACTTCCAAGCTCAGTTGCTGCTTCTTGCCGGAGGTCACCATCGCCGCCGCCGTTCGCTGTGGTGCCTCCGAGATGACTTGTCAATCAAACTAGGGGCGGTAGGCCTGTGAGGGCCCGTGTGGTCAGGGACTTGGGAGTGGCTTGCAACAAGGCCCGCAATCCTAGCCTCGTTCCTATAAGGAAAAGCACTTTTCCCCAACCTCTCCACCATACCACTATTGAGCTAGATCCAGGGCGGCTAGGGTTCGTCAACGGCCGTGATGCCCCTCCCCCTTCCTTGCTTTGGGTGAGGAGAGATAAATTTGGGAGTGGTTGATGTCTACTACGCAACTTTATTCTTGTAGACACGTGTTGGGCCTCCAAGTGCAGAGTTTTGTAGGATAGTAGCAATTTTCCCTCAAGTGGATGACCTAAGGTTATCAATCCGTGAGAGGTGTAGGATGAAGATGGTCTCTCTCAAACGACCCTGCAACCAAATACAAGAAATCTCTTGTGTCCCCAACACACCCAGTTCAATGGCAAATTGTATAGGTGCACTAGTTTGGCGAAGAGATGGTGATAAAAGTGTAATATTGATGGTAGAAATATATTTTTATAATCTGAATAAATAAAAACAACAAGGTAGAGTAAACGGGCACAAAAACGGTGTTGCAATGCTTAAAAACAATGCCTAGGGTCCGTACTTTCACCAGTGCAATCTCTCAACAATGCTAACATAGTTGGATCATATGATTATCCCTCAAAGTGCAACGAAGAATCACTCCCGAGTTCCTATTAGCGGAGAACAAAAGATAGGAATTGTTTGTAGGGTACGAAACCACCTCAAAGCTATTCTTTTCGTTCGATCGATTCAAGTGTTCGTACTAAAATAACGCAAAGCTATTTTTCCGTTCGATCTATCCTAGAGTTCGTACTAGAATAACACCAAAGCATATTCATATTCATAATACTCAATCCACACAAAGAACTATAAAGAGTGCCCCAAGATTTCTACCGGAGAAACAAGGACAAGAACGCGAATCAACCCCTATGCATAGATTACCCCAATGTCACCGCGGGAATCCGCAAGTAGAGTGCCAAAACATATATCAAGTGAATCAATACGATACCCCATTGTCACCATGAGTATTCAATTGCAAGATATATATCAAGTGTTCTCAAATTCATAAAAGTATTCAATCCGATAACCATGAAATCTCAAAGTAAAAAACTCAATTCATCACAACAAGATAGAGAGGGGAAAACACCATATGATCCGACTATATTAACAAAGCCCGTGATACATCAAGATTGTGACATCTCAAGAACATGAGAGAGAGAGATTAAACACATAGCTACTGGTACAAACCCTCAGCCCGAGGATGGACTACTCCCTCCTCATCGTGGTGGCCACCGGAGATGATTCCCCCCTCCGGCAGGGTGCCAGAATGGGTCTAGATTGGTTTTTGGTGGCTACGGAGCCCCGCGACGGCGAAACTTCTGATCTAGGTTAACCCCGAGGGGTTTCGAAATATTTGGGAATTTATAGTGCAAAGAAGGGGTGCAGGAGGCCACCGAGGTGGGCACAACCCACCTGGGCACGCTAGGGAGCCATGGCGTTCCCTGGTGGGTTGTGCCCCCCTCAAGGCACCCCCCAGGTGCAACTCTGGCCCAATGGGTTCCTTTTGGTCCAAACAAAATCTCTGAAAAGTTTCGCGGTGTTTGGACTCCGTTTGATATTGATTTTCTGCGATGTAAAAAACAAGCAAAAAAACAGCAACTGGCCCTGGGCACTGGTTCAATAGTTAGTCCCAAAAAATGATATAAAGTTGCTATAAAATGATTGTAAAACACCCAAGAATGATAAAATAACAGCATGAATACTTCATAAAATTATAGATACGCTGGAGACGTATCAGCATCCCCAAGCTTAATTCCTACTCGTCCTTGAGTAGGTAAATGATAAAAGAAATAATTTATGAAGTGTGAATGCTAGCAAAGTACACAATCTTGATCAATGATAATTTCAATCACTTTTCCTAGCATCATAACAACAATTCTTTCTTATAAAACTTCTCATGTTATAGTAGCAACCAATTGACATGTTAAGGTTCAAACAATGAATTCTCTTGAAACCCAACAAACTATGTTCTGACTCACCAAGCAATTGCAATTCAACTTATTCAACAGAGTTTAAGTAGGAGCTCTGATACGTCTCCAATGTATCTATAATTTTTATTGTTCCATGCTATTATATTATCTGTTTTGGATGTTAATGGGCTTTATTTTACACTTTTATATTATTTTTGGGACTAACCTATTAACCTAAGACCCAGTGCAAATTGTTGTTTTTTTGCCTATTTCAGTATTTCAGAAAAAAGGAATATCTAACGGAGTCCAAACAGAATGAAACCTTCGGGAGCGTTATTTTTGGAACAAACGTGATCCAGAGGACTTGGAGTGGACGTCAAGCAACCAACGAGGTGGCCACAAGGCAGGGGGCGCGCCTACCCCCTGGGCACGCCCTCCCCCCTTGTGGGCCCCTCGTGGCTCAACCGACCTACTTCTTCCTCCTATATATGTTCACATACCCGGAAAACATCCTGGAGCACCACGAAACCCTATTTCCACCGCCGCAACCTTCTGTACCCAAGAGATCCCATCTTGGGGCCTTTTCTGGAGCTCCGCCGGAGGGGGCATTGATCATGGAGGGCCTCTACATCAACTCCATGGCCCCTCCGATGATGTGTGAGTAGTTTACTTCAGACCTTCGGGTCCATAGTTATTGGCTAGATGGCTTCTTCTCTCTCTTTGGATCTCAATACAAAGTTCTCCTCGATCTTCTTGGAGATCTATTCGATGTAACACTTTTTGCGGTGTGTTTGTCGAGATCCGATGAATTGTGGGTTTATGATCAAGTCTATCTATGAACACTATTTGATTCTTCTCTGAAATCTTTTATGCATGACTGGTTATCTTTGCAAGTCTCTTCAAATTGTCAGTTTGGTTTGCCCTACTATATTGATCTTTCTTGCAATGGGAGAAGTGCTTAGCTTTGGGTTCAATCTTGCGGTGCTCGATCCCAGTGACAGAAAGGGAGACGACACGTATTGTATTGTTGCCATCGAGGATAAAAAGATGGGGTTTATATCATATTGCTTGAGTTTATCCCTCTACATCATGTCATCTTACCTAAGGCGTTACTCTGTTCTTATGAACTTAATACTCTAGATGCATGCTGGATAGCGGTCGATGTGTGGAGTAATAGTAGTAGATGCAGGCAGGAGTCGGTCTACTTGTCATAAACGTGATGCCTATATACATGATCATGCCTAGATATTCTCATAATTATTCGCTTTTCTATCAATTGCTCGACAGTAATTCGTTCACCCACTATAATACTTATGCTATCTTGAGAGAAGCCACTAGTGAAACCTATGCCCCCCGGGTCTATTCTTCGTTTCCAATGTATTTTACTTTGCAATCTTTGCTTTCAATCTATATCATAAAAATACCAAAAATATTTATCTTATCATTATCATCTCTATCAGTTCTCACTCTCGTAAGTGATCATGAAGGGATTGACAACCCCTTTATCGCATTGGTTGCGAGGTTCTTATTTGTTTGTGTAGCTACGAGGGACTTGCATGTGGCCTCCTACTGGATTGATACATTGGTTCTCAAAAACTGAGGGAAATACTTACGCTACTTTGCTGCATCACCCTTTCCTCTTCAAGGGAAAACCAACGTAGTGCTCAAGAGGTAGCAAGAAGGATTTCTGGCGCCGTTGCCGGGGAGTCTACGCACAAGTCAAGACATACCAAGTACCCATCACAAACTCTTATCCCCCGCATTACATTATTTGCCATTTGCCTCTCATTTTCCTCTTCCCCACTTCAGCCTTGCCGTTTTATTCGCCCTCTTTTTCCGTTCGCCTTCTCTTTTCCAGTTTGCTTGTCTCTTGTTTTCTTGTGTGCTAGATTGTTTTCCGTGATGGCTTTACCTAAAGGTTTTGATCCTCACCTTAAAAGGTTGGAAAAAATTGAAAACAACGTTAGAAGTTTTATGTCCTTGCATTTTGAGCATAATAATTTCTTCAGAAACGAGCTTAAAGAACAAAAAAGTTTTATGGGATACATGAATAAAGAGCTCGATGATATGTCTAAAGAATTTTATGGTCTGAAATCTCAGCTCGCTCATCTTTAGAACTTAATAGCCCAAATTTCGGATAAGCAGGCCACCTTAGTTAATAAGATGGCCGCCAAACCGGAAGAATTTGATGATAATAAAGATGAAGATCTAAAATTTATTGATGTTTCACCTATTAAATCTTTGTTTTGGAATATGAATCTTGATAATTATGGGACTGGAGATGAGTCAACTTTAGTTAGAAGGCGTCCCAATGATTCGAAGTTTTTAGATCTTGATGCAAAAATTGATAAAAGTGGGATCGGAGAGGTCAAAACTTTAAATAGCAATGAACCCACTATCTTGGATTTTAAGGAATTTAATTATTATAATTGTTCTTTAATAGATTGTATTTCGTTGTTGCAATCCGTGCTAAATTCTCCGCATGCTTATAGCCAAAATAAAGCTTTTACTAAACATATCGTTGATGCTTTAATGCAATCTTATGAAGAAAAGCTTGAATTGGAAGTTTCTTTCCCTGGAAAACTTCATGATGAGTGGGAACTTACTATTAAAAATTAAGATTAAAGATCATGAATGCTTTGCTTTATGTGATTTGGGTGCTAGTGTTTTTAAGATTCCTAAAACTTTGTGTGATTTGCTAGGTTTCCGTGAATTTGATGATTGTTCTTTAAACTTGCATCTTGCGGATTACACCATTATGAAACCTATGGGAAGAATTTATGATGTTATTATTGTTTCAAATAGGAATTATGTGCTCGTAGATTTCATTCTTCTTCATATAGATTGCAATCCTACATGTCCTATTATTCTTGGCAGACCTTTCCTTAGAACGATTGGTGCAATTATTGATAAGAAGGAAGGGAATATTAGATTGCAATTTCCGTTAAGGAAGGGCATGGAACAATTTCCTAGAAAGAAAATTAAATTACCTTATGAATCTATTATGAGAGACACTTATGGATTGCATACCAAAGATGATAATACCTATATCTATCTTTGCTTTTATGCCTAGCTAGGGGCGTTAAACAATAGCTCTTGTTGGGAGGCAACCCATTTTTTTGTTTATTTCTTTTTGATTATGTTTAGTAATAAATAATTCATCTAGCCTCTGTTTAGATGTGGTTTTATGCTTTTAATTAGTGTTTGTGCCAAGTAGAACCTTTGGGAAGACTTGAGGAAAGTCTTTGCGATCTTGCTGTAAAAAACAGAAACGTTAGCGCTCACGAGATTTGCTGACATTTTTATTGGAAAGTGCTATTTAGTTAATTATTTTTGCAGATGATTAATAGATAAATTCCTCGCGTCCAGCAATTTATTTTAGAATTTTTGGGGTTCCATAAGTATTCGAAACCTACAGATTACTACAGACTGTTCTGTTTTTGACAGATTCTGTTTTTCGTGTGTTGTTTGCTTATTTTGATGAAACATAGAAAAGTTGGAATAAAGTAGGTTTAACACCAATATAAATAAGGGTTTTTATCATTTATGCCACTAGTTGTGTCCCACTACTCAGTTTTGCCATTAGAAATTACTACTACTCAAAAATGTCATCGTTCCGTGAGATGCTTGCTAAAAAATGCCATTAGATATCTAAAAAATGCCATCGTTCCATTAGATGTTTGCTCAAAAATGCCATTAGGCATCCTTATTGTCAAGTCAAACTCGTTGACCATGTTATATGACAAAAACGCCCCTATACCCGCATGCCACCTCTCTCTATCTCACAATGATAAGTGTGGATCCCACTTGTCAGGAGGAAAAAAGCGAATAATTTTAGAGGAAAACAAGAACGTTGCTGGGATCAAGTGGGACCCATACTTTGTTGTAGCGAGGCAGAGGGACAGCTGACATGTTGGTCTATAGGTATTTTGGTCATTATAACATGACAAACGAGATTTGAGCTTACAGTAATGGTGTCTAGTGGCATCTTTGAGCATGCGTCTAACGAAGAGATGGCATTTTTTAGCAGTTGAAATTCTTAGTGGCAAAACTGAGTAGTGAGACGCAACCGGTGGCATAAATGATAAAAACCCTATAAATAAAGAATGAGTTCATTACAATACCTTGAAGTGGTGGTTTGTTTTCTTTTACTAACGGAGCTCACGGGGTTTTCTTTTAAGTGTTGTGTTGTGAAGTTTTAAAGTTTTGGGTAAAGATTTGATGGATTATGGAACAAGGAGTGGCAAGAGCCTAAGCTTGGGGATGCCCAAGGCACCCCAAGGTAAAATTCAAGGACAACCAAAAGCCTAAGCTTGGGGATGCCCCAGAAGGCATCCCCTCTTTCGTCTTCGTCCATCGGTAACTTTACTTGGAGCTATATTTTTATTCGCCACATGATATGTGTTTTGCTTGGAGTGTCTTGTATGATTTGAGTCTTTGCTTTTTAAGTTACCACAATCATCCTTGCTGTACACACCTTTTGGGAGAGACACACATGAATTGGAATTTATTAGGATACTCTATGTGCTTCACTTATATCTTTTGAGTTGGATAATTTTTGCTCTAGTACTTCGCTTATATCATTTTGAGAGTCCTTTAGAACAGCATGGTAATTCACTTTGGTTATAAATTTTAAATGCTAAGAGAAGTTGGATGCTTGATAGTTTTTTTGAGATATAAAGGTGGTAATATTAGAGGTGTGCTAGTTGAGTAATTGTGAAATTGATGAATAATTGTGTTGAAGTTGGCAAGTCCCGTAGCATGCACGTATGGTAAACGTTGTGTGACAAATTTGAAGCATGGGGTGTTCTTTGATTGCTTTCCTTATGAGTGGCGGTCGGGGACGAGCGATGGTCTTTTCCTACCAATCTATCCCCCTAGGAGCATGCGCGTAGTGCTTGGTCTTGATGACTTGTAGATTTTTGCAATAAGTATGTGAGTTCTTTATGACTAATGATGAGTCCATGGATTACACGCACTCTCACCCTTCCATCATTGCTAGCCTCTTCGGTACCGTGCATTGCCCTTTCTCACCTTGAGAGTTGTTGCAAACTTCGCCGGTGCATCCAAACCCCGTGATATGATACGCTCTATCACACATAAGCCTCCTTATATCTTCCTCAAAATAGCCACCATACCTACCTATTATGGCATTTCCATAGCCATTCCGAGATATATTGCCATGCAACTTTCCACCGTTCCATTTATTATGACACGCATCATCATTGTCATATTGCTTTGCATGATCATGTAGTTGACATCGTATTTGTGGCAAAGCCACCATGCTCAATTTTTCATACATGTCACTCTTGATTCATCGCAATCCTGGTACATCGCCGGAGGCATTCACATAGAGTCATATTTTGTTCTAAGTATCGAGTTGTAATTCTTGAGTTGTAAGTAAATAAAAGTGTGATGATCATCATTAGAGCATTATCCCATGTGAGGAAAGGATGATGGAGACTATGATTCCCCCACAAGTCGGGATGAGACCCCGGACGAAAAAAATAGGCCATAAAAAAAGAAGGCCCAAATAAAAAATGAGAGAAAAGGAGAGAAGAGACAATGTTACTATCCTTTTCCCACACTTGTGCTTCAAAGTAGCACCATGATCTTCATGATAGAGAGTCTCTTATTTTGTCACTTTTATATAATAGTGGGAATTTTTCATTATAGAACTTGGCTTGTATATTCCAATGATGGGCTTCCTGAAATGCCCTAGGTCTTCGTGAGCAAGCAAGTTGGATGCACACCCACTTAGTTTCTTTGATGAGCTTTCATATATTTATAGCTCTAGTGCATTCGTTGCATGGCAATCCCTACTCCTTGCATTGACATTAATCGGTGGGCATCTCCATAGCCCATTGATTAGCCGCGTCAATGTGAGACTTTCTCCCTTTTTGTCTTCTCACACAACCTCAATCATCATATTCTATTCCACCCATAGTGCTATGTCCATGGCTCGCGCTCATATATTGTGTAAAAGTTGAAAGAGTTTGAAAATGCTAAGTATGAAACAATTGCTTGGCTTGTCATCGGGGTTGTGCATGATGGGAGCATTTTGTGTGACGAAAATGAAGCATGGCCAAACTATATGACTTTGTAGGGATAAGTTTTCTTTGGCTATGGTATTTTGATAAGACATAATTGCTTGATTAGCATACTTGGAGTATTACTATTTTTCTGTCAACAATAAACTTTTATCTTGAATCTTTCAGATCTGAACATTCATGCCATAATAGAGAAAAATACATTGAAGAACATGCTAGAAAGCATTCCACATCAAAAATTCTGTTTTTATCATTTACCTACTCGAGGACGAGCATGAATTAAGCTTGGGGATGTTGATATGTCTCCAACGTATCTATAATTTTTGATTGTTCCATGCTATTATATTATCTGTTTTGGATGTTAATGGGCTTTATTTTACACTTTTATATTATTTTTGGGAAAACTTTGTTTTTGCCACTCTAGTTTTTGCCTATTTTGCTTATGCCAATCTAGAATTTGACATATCACTTTTGCCACTTTTAGTTTTTGACAATGCATCACAAATGCCTTTCCGTGGCAAAAGCAATAACTTTTCATTTCGCTTTTGCCACTCTTAGATTTTGACAATGTATCACAATTGCCACTCTAAAATTTTGCTTTTGCCACGGAATGGCAATTGTGATGTATTATCAAAAACTACGAGTGGCAAAAGTGAAATGTCAAATTCCAGAGTGGCATAAGCAAAGTTGGCAAAAACTAGAGTGGCAAAAACAAAGTTTTACCATTATTTTTGGGACTAACCTATTAACCCAAGGCCCAGTGCAAATTGTTGTTTTTTTGGCTATTTCAGAATTTCATAGAAAAGGAATATCAAACGGAGTCCAAACGGAAATATGAAGGAAATATACCCTAGAGGCAATAATAAAGTTATTACTTATTTCCTTATATCATGATAAATGTTTATTATTCATGCTAGAATTGTATTAACCGGAAACATAATACATGTGTGAATACATAGACAAACAGAGTGTCACTAGTATGCCTCTACTTGACTAGCTCGTTAATCGAAGATGGTTATGTTTCCTAGCCATAGACATGAGTTGTCATTTTATTAACGGGATCACATCATTAGGAGAATGATGTGATTGACTTGACCCATTCCATTAGCTTAGCACTTGATCGTTTAGTTTGTTGCTATTGCTTTCTTCATAACTTATACATGTTCCTATGACTATGAGATTATGCAACTCCCGTTTACCGGAGGAACACTTTGTGTGCTACCAAAAGTCACAACGTAACTGGGTGATTATAAAGGTGCTCTACAGGTGTCTCCAAAGGTACTTGTTGGGTTGGCGTATTTCGAGATTAGGATTTGTCACTCCGATTGTCGGAGAGGTATCTCTGGGCCCTCTCGGTAATGCACATCACTTAAGCATTGCAAGCATTGCAACTAATAAGTTAGTTGTGGGATGATGTATTACGGAACGAGTAAAGAGACTTGCCGGTAACGAGATTGAACTAGGCATTGAGATACCAACGATCGAATCTCGGGCAAGTAACATACCGATGACAAAGGGAACAACGTATGTTGTTATGCGGTCTGACCGATAAAGATCTTCGTAGAATATGTGGGAGCCAATATGAGCATCCAGGTTCCGCTATTGGTTATTGACCGGAGACATGTCTCGGTCATGTCGACATAGTTCTCGAACCCGTAGGGTCCGCACGCTTAAAGTTTCGGTGACGATTGTATTATGAGTTTATGTGATTTGTTGTATCGAAGGTAGTTCAGAGTCCCGGATGAGATCGAGGACATGACGAGGAGTCTCGAAATGGTCGAGACATAAAGATTGATATGTTGGACGACTATATTCGGACATCGGAAAGGTTCCGAGTGATTCGGGTATTTTTGAGGGTACCGGGGAGTTACGGGAATACGAGGAAGAAGTAATGGGCCTCATGGGCCAAGTGGTGGAAGAGAGGAGGCAGGGCGCGCATCCCCCCTAGCCCAAACCGAATTGGACTAGGGGGGCGGCCCCCCTTTCCTATTTTTCCTCCTTCTCCTCCTTCCTTTCCTCCTCCTAGTAGGAGTAGGAAAGGGGAGTCCTACTCCTACTCGGAGGAGGACTCCTCCTCCTGGCGCGCCCATAGAGGGCCGGCCGGCCTCCCCCTTGCTCCTTTATATACTGGGGCAGGGGGTCACCTCTAGATACACAAGTTGATCAGTTGATCTCTCCCAGCCATGTGCGGTGCCCCCTCCACCATATTCCACCTCGGTCATATCATAGCGGTGCTTAGGCAAAGCCCTGCGTCGGTAGCAACATCATCACCGTCACCACGCCGTCGTGCTGACGGAACTCTCCCGTGAAGCTCCACTGGATCGGAGTTCGCGGGACGTCATCGAGCTAAACGTGTGCTGAACTCGGAGGTGCCGTGCGTTCAGTACTAGGATCGGTCGGATCATGAAGACGTACGACTACATCAACCGCGTTGTGCTAATGCTTCCGCTTTTGGTCTACGAGGGTACGTGGACAACACTCTCCCCTCTCGTTGCTATGCATCACCATGATCTTGTGTGTGCGTAGGAATTTTTTTGAAATTACTACGTTCCCCAACAAAAGAAACCTTTGGGAGCGTGATTTTCGCAACAAACGTGATCCAGAGGACTTGGAGTGGACGTCAAGAAACCAACGAGGTGGCCACGAGTCAAGGGGCGCGCCTACCCCCTTGGGAGCGCCCTCCCCCTCGTGGCTCAACTGACCTACTTCTTCCTCCTATATATGTTCACATACCCTGAAAACATCCTGGCGCACCACGAAACCCTATTTCCACCGCCGCAACCTTCTGTACCCAAGAGATCCCATCTTGGGGCCTTTTATGGAGCTCCGTCGGAGGGGGCATTGATCACGGAGGGCCTCTACATCAACTCCATGGCCCCTCCGATGATGTGTGAGTAGTTTACTTCAGACCTTCGGGTCCATAGTTATTAGCTAGATGGCTTCTTCTCTCTCTTTGGATCTCAATACAAAATTCTCCTTGACCTTCTTGGAGATCTATTTGATGTAACTCTTTTTGCGGTGTGTTTGTCGAGATCCGATGAATTGTGGGTTTATGATCAAGTCTATCTATGAACAATATTTGATTCTTCTCTAAAATCTTTTATGCATGATTGGTTAGATTTGCAAGTCTCTTCAAATTATCAGTTTGGTTTGCCCTACTAGATTGATCTTCCTTGCAATGGGAGAAGTTCTTAGCTTTGGGTTCAATCTTGCGGTGCTCGATCCCAGTGACAGAAAAGGAAACGACACATATTGTATTGTTGCCATCGAGGATAAAAAGATGGGGTTTATATCATATTGCTTGAGTTTATCCCTCTACATCATGTCATCTTACCTAAGGCGTTACTCTGTTCTTATGAACTTAATACTCTAGATGCATGCTGGATAGCGGTTGATGTGTGGAGTAATAGTAGTAGATGCAGGCAGGAGTTGGTCTACTTGTCACGGACGTGATGCCTATATACATGATCATGCCTAGATATTCTCATAATTATTCGCTTTTCTATCATTTGCTCGACAGTAATTCGTTCACCCACCGTAATACTTATGTTATCTTGAGAGAAGTCACTAGTGAAACCTATGGCCCCCGGGTCTATTCTTCATCATATAAGTTTCCAATCTATTTTACTTTGCAATCTTTGCTTTCAATCTATGTCATAAAAATACCAAAAATATTTATCTTATCATTATTATCTCTATCAGATCTCACTCTCATAAGTGACCGTGAAGGGATTGACAAGCCCTTTATGGCGTTGGTTGCAAGGTTCTTATTTGTTTGTGTAGCTACGAGGGACTTGTGTGTGGCCTCCTAATGGATTGATACCTTGGTTCTGAATAACTGAGGGAAATACTTGCGCTACTTTGCTGCATCACCCTTTCCTCTTTAAGGGAAAACCAATGCAGTGCTCAAGAGGTAGCAAGCTCCACATACTCAACCATCATATAGTCTTCTATGATTGCTAACACTCACCTTGTACACATGGGGAAAATGTTTCAATTGGACACATAGAAATATAGGGGCTTATTGTTTTGCCTCCCAACGTATTCACCTCAAGGGTGATGTCAACAATAATAACTCATGCTACCCATATTCAACTAGACATATGTGCCTAGATGTTTCCTCACCACATGATGCTAGCCAAAAGAGAAAAATAAAAATGAATAGAGAGAAAAACTTTGACTCTTTGCATAAAAGTAAATACATAAAAGTAAAAGATATGCCCTTCGCAGGGGGAAGTAGGGATTTGTAGAGGTGCCAGAGCTCAAAGCGAAAAACTTATAGATAAAAACATTTTGGGAGGTGTATCCATCCCACCAATGAAAACGGCTTAGAGTTCCCAACACTTTCCATGCTAGATATATCATAGGCGGTTCCCAAACAGAAAATAAAGTTTATTCCTTTTTCCACCATACTTTCACTTTCCATGGCTAACCGTATCCACGGGTGCCCTCCATACCAACACTTTCCAAGGAATTTATTATTTGACAACATAAAGTAAATTCATTTTTGCATTTCGGGACTAGGCATCCCTAATACCTTTGCCTTCCTCTCGTGCAATGACAAGTGAATAAACACTCATCCCTAATAGCATGGAAAATATTAGCCACCCCTCACCGCTCCACGAGCGAAACAAACACACAAAAGAGAAGTTTATTTTGAAAATTAGAGATGGCACATGCAAATTTGCTTAGGACGGCAAAAGAATACCGCATATAGGTAGATATAGTGGACTCATGAAAATAAGATTTGGGTTTAAGGGTTTTTGGATGCACAAGTAGTATCTCTACTTGCTGCGGACTTTTTGGCTAGCAAAGATGGGGGGCAAGCACCACATGTTGAAGGATCTATGACAATATAACTTCTATGTGAATATGAACAAACATAAACCATTACATTGTCTTCCTTGTCCAACGTCAACAATTTTGGCATATAATATTTTGATGGGGGATCACAATCACAAAAGATTTCCATGATAGTGTATTTATATGTGAAAGTTTTCTTCCTTATATTAATTATGGGAAAACTTTGTTTTTGCCACTCTAGTGTTTGCCCATTTTGCTTATGCCACTCTAGAATTTGATATCTCACTTTTGCCACTCTTAACTTTTGACAATACATCACAAATGCCATTTAGTGGCAAAAACGATAATTTTTCATTTCACTTTTGCCACTCTTAGGTTTTGCAATGTATCACAATTGCCACTCTGAAAATTTTGCTTTTGCCACTGAATGTCAAAATTGATATATTGTCAAAAGCTAAGAGTGACAAAAGTGAAATGTTAAATTCTAGAGTGGCATAAGCAAAATGGGCAAAAGCTAGAGTGGCAAAAACAAAGTTTTCCCATTAATTATTCGTGAATTGCTTGTATGACCAATATCGTGATTGTCAAGCCTCAAAAGATTTCACTTTCTAAACCCAATGTGAAGCTACCACTAGGCATGATATGATTTCAACTTCATGACATTCAATTTATTCAACAATTTACTCATAGGATATAAGTGAAGCACAAGAGTAAATGACATAGAAAAGAGCTTCATTGATGGGTTGTGAATGTCGCTTACTTAGCCTCCCTGGCAATTATTAGAGGACTCTATTTTATTTAAAAAACTTTCAGATCTAAGTAATTTATTAAAACAGCAAGCAAAACAAAATAAAATGACATTCTAAGAATAGCACAACTCATGTGAATAAGCAAAAACTTAGGCTAAACTGATACTAACCGATAATTGTTGAAGAAGAAGGGTGGGATGCCTACCGGGGCATCCCCAAGCTTAGATGCTTGAGACTTCTTGAATATTGTCTTGGGATGCCTTGGGCATCCCCAAGCTCGAGCTTTTGTGTCTCCTTAATTCTTCTCATATCACGGTTTTCCTAAATCTCAAAAGCTTCATCCACACAAAACTCAACAAGAACTCGTGAGATAAGTTAGTATAAACTAATGCAAAACCCTTATCATTCTCTACTGTAGCAAATCACTAAAATTATTATTCAACATTTCATACTAAATGCCTCTGCATATTTGATAATCCTATACTCAAATAGAATCATTAAACAAGCAAACATATGCAAACAATGCAAACATAACAGCAATCTGCCAAAACAGTACAATCTGTAAAGAATGCAAGAGTATCAATACTTATTCAACTCCAAGAATTATGAAAATTTACCACACTGTAGAAAATTTATCAGATCTCATTTTGAAAACAGTTTCAACACTTTATCACATTCTGGCTTTTCTAGGGAATTTTTGTAACAGCGGTAAACTTTATGTTTTCAAACAGCAACATGTATACTTGCAAAATAAGCATAGTAAAGGCTATCAATGCCACTTTTATTGAAATATAAGATGAAAAACATTATTCTAAATAACATAAATCAAATCCTAACAAAATAAATTGACGCTCCAAGCAAAACACATATCATGTGACGAATGAAAACATAGCTCCAAGTGAGGTTACCGATAATGTTGGAGACGAAAGATGGGATGCCTTCCGGGGCATCCCCAAGCTTAGTTGCTTGGATCTTCCTTGAATATTACCTTGGGGTGCCTTGGGCATCCCCAAGCTTAGGGTCCTGTCACTCCTTATTCTCCTCATATCGACATCTCACCCAAAACTTGAAAACTTCAATCACACAAAACTTAACGGAACTTCGTGAGATAGGTTAGTATGATAAAGAGCAAACCATTTCACTTTTGGGTACTTTCAAAGACAAGATTCATAATTGTTATCACACAATGCCTACTATAGAATATCATTTCCACAATTTATATTGAGCAATATAAGCCATAGAAACTAGAAAACAAGCAAACTATGCATTGAAAAACAGAATCAGTCAAAAACAGAACAATCTGTAGTAATCTGTACTCAAACCATACTTATGCTACTCCAAAAATTCTGAAAAATTAGGACCACGTGAGAAATTTGTATATTAATCTTCTGCAAAAATAATAAACTCAATATCTCTCTTCTGTTAAAAACTAGAATTATTTTCGTGAGCATAAAAGTTTCTGTTTTTCAGCAAGATCAAAGCAACTATCACCCAACAAGATCCTAAAGGCTTTACTTGGCACTTTATTGAAACAAAAGCTATAAAATATGATTACTACAGTAGCATAATCATGCGAACACACAAAAACAGAAGGTAAAAGTGTTGGGTTGTCTCGCAACAAGCGCTTCTCTTTAATGCCTTTTAAGCTAGGCATGATGATTTCAATGATGCTCGCATAAAAGATAAGAATTGAAACATAACAAGAGCATCATGAATCATAAGACTAGCACATTTAAGTCTAACCCACTTCCCATGCATAGGGATTTTGTGATCAAACAACTCATGGGAACAAGAATAAACTAGCATAGGAAGGCAAAACAAGCATAACTTCAAAATTTTCAACATAAAGAGAGTAAACTTGATATATTGCAATTCCTACAAGCATATGTTCCTCCCTCATAATAATTTTCAGTGGCATCATGAATGAATTCAACAATATAACTATCACATAAAGCATTCTTTTCATGATACATAAGCATAGAATTTTTCTTATTCTCCACATAAGCAAATTTGTTCTCATCAATAGTAATGGGAGCAAACTCAACAAAATAACTATCATGAGAGTGAAAATTAAAATTATGATGACAAGTTTCATGGTTATCATTATTCTTTATAGCATAAATGTCATCACCATAATCATCATAGATAGCAACTTCGTTATCATAGTCAATTGAAGCCTCATCCAAAATGGTGGATTCATCACTAAATAAAGTCACGACCTCTCCAAATCCACTTTCATCATTATAATCATCATAAATAGGAGGCATGCAATCATTATAACAAATTTGCACATCAAATCATGGGGGACTAAAAATATCATCTTCATCAAATATAGCATCCCCAAGCTTATGGCTTTGCACATCGTTAGCATCATGGATATTCAAAGAGTTCATACAAACAACATTGCAATCATGCTCATCATTTATACCAATCATTCTATTGACTTCTTCTTCTAACAATTGAGCACAACTTTCCGAACCATCATTTTCAAGAAAGATATTATAAAGACAATCAATAATATGATGCAACCTCAATTACATTTTTTTGTAGTTTTCTTTTATAAACCAAACTAGTGATAAAACAAGAAACTAAAAGATTCAATTGCAAGATCTAAAGATATACCTTCAAGCACTCACCTCCCTGGCAACGGCGCCAGAAAAGAGGTTGATGTCTACTACACAACTTTATTCTTGTAGACACGTGTTGGGCCTCCAAGCGTAGAGTTTTGTAGGACAATAGTAATTTTCCTTCAAGTGGATGACCTAAGGTTTATCAATCGGTGAGAGGTGTAGGATGAAGATGGTCTCTCTCAAACGACCCTGTAACCAAATACAAGAAATCTCTCGTGTCCCCAACACACCCAATACAATGGCAAATCATATAGGTGCACTAGTTCGGTGAAGAGATGGTGATAAAAGTGTAATATTGATGGTAGAAATATATTTTTATAATCTGAATAAATAAAAAAATAGCAAGGTAGCAAATAGTAAACGGGCACAAAAACCGTGTTGCAATTCTTAAAAACAAGGCATACAGTCCGTACTTTCACTAGTGCAATCTCTCAACAATTCTAACATAGTTGGATCATATGATTATCCCTCAAAGTGCAACGAAGAATTACTCCCGAGTTCCTATTAGCAAGAACAAAAGATAGGAATTGTTTGCAGGGTACGAAACCACCTCAAAGCTATTCTTTCCGTTCGATCTATTCAAGAGTTCGTACTAAAATAACGCAAAGCTATTTTTCCGTTCGACCTATCCTAGAGTTCGTACTAGAATAACACCAAAGCATATTCATATTCATAATACTCAATCCACACAAATAACTATAAAGAGTGCCCCAAGATTTCTACCGAAAAAACAAGGACAAGAACCCGCATCAACCCCTATGCATAGATTACCCCAATGTCATCGCGGGAATCCACAAGTTGAGTGCCAAAACAAATATCAAGTGAATCAATACGATACCCCATTGTCACCACGAGTATTCAATTGCAAGACATATATCAAGTGTTCTCAAATCCATATAAGTATTCAATCTGATAACCACGAAATCTCAAAGGGAAAAACTCAATTCATCGCAACAAGATAGAGAGGGGAAAACACCATATGATCCGACTATATTAACCAAGCCCGCGATACAACAAGATCGTGACATCTCAAGAACACGAGAGAGAGAGATTAAACACATAGCTACTGGTACAAACCCTTAGCCCCGAGTTTGGACTACTCCCTTCTCATCGTGGTGGCCGCCGGGATGATGAAGGTGGCCACCGGAGATGATTCCCCCCTCTGGCAGGGTGCCGGAACGGGTCTAGATTGATTTTCGGTGGCTACGGAGCTCTACGGCTACGGAACTTCTGGTCTAGGTTAACCCCGAGGGGTTTCGGAATATTTGGGAATTTATAGTGCAAAGAAGGGGTGCGGGAGGCCACCAAGGTGGGCACAACCCACCTGGGCGCGCAGGGGGCCCTGGCGCGCCCTGGTGGGTTGTGCCCCCCTCGGGGCACCCCCCAGGTGCAGCTCTGGCCCAATGGGTTCCTTTTGGTCCAAAAAAATCTTCGTAAAGTTTCATGGTGTTTGGACTCCGTTTGATATTGATTTTCTGCGATGTAAAAAACAAGCAAAAACATCAACTGGCACTGGGCATGGGTCAATAGGTTAGTCCCCAAAAATGATATAAAGTTGCTATAAAATGATTGTAAAACACCCAAGAATGATAAAATAATAGCATGAATACTTCATAAATTATAGATACGTTGGAGACGTATCAGTGGTCAATTTACTGCTTCCGACTGCTTCCCTATCGGCGCTGCTGATCAACGCATCAAGCCTAAGATGTTCAGTTTATCTGCTGATTTCTGGTCAAAGTGTGAAGGGAGAGCGACATACGCTGAGGGGTCTTGTAAGATGGTTGGCGCTGGATCAGGACAGGGTGCACGGGGAGGAAGAAACGTTGGTGGCCGGGGACGCACCGATGGGATTCATCCCCCTACCCAGGTCAAACCTACCCCTCCCACTGCTCCCCCTGCTCGTCCCCCTTTGACTCAACATCAAGAAGCCCCTCCTATATCCATCTATGCCAAGCCGCCTATTTTTCCTATGGCCTCGGGTACGCAGATGATGTATCCTCAGATGGGGTAGATGTTCCCAGGCTATCCCCTGGGTTCCAACAGTATGCTGCTAATCCTTGGCCACAGAATCAACATCAAATGCAGTATTCGTTCATGGCTCCCAATCAGTGTTCTCCCATGCCTTACCCCCAAGGGGTCCTCCAACCTATGACTACTGGTAGTGGGTCTGCTCCTGGCAGTGGACAAGTTGGTCAGAGCAAGAACAAGAAGAAGCAGAAGAATACTGCAGGAAAGAAACCTATCAAGTCTGATGCTGGTCCTGCTTCCCATCAACTTACCCTACCTGAAGTGGGACCTGAGTCTTATAATGTAGTTGGGGCCATCTGCTATAACTATGGGCTGCCTGGACATTTTGTAGGAATGTGTCAGTTACCAAAAAAATGCTTCATGTGTTCTGTGCCCGGGCACCACATGGATGCTTGCCCCATGTGGTACAAACCTTACCCAACTGCTCAGTTCTGGGGCAATGCAGGGAATGGCCTGGGCTTCTTTCATATTGAGGCAGGTGAAAAATGCAATAGTGACTGGCTGAATTTTGGTAATGTGGGTCTGGTGGTCATTGAAGAGGGGGAGATTTCTGCTGAGGAATTGGGTGCTTCCTTTGCCATTATGTGGAAAACCAATTGGCCTTGGCAGATTAGAGCTTATGATGACTCCCAATACCTTGTCAGATTCCCTCCCAACAAAAAGATCACTGACCTAGTTGCTTATGACTCCATCAACCTCAAGAAGAAAGGGGTGTCCATTTCTTTCAAGAATTGGCATGGGCATGTGTCTACTTATGATTCTCTAACTGAGATATGGATAGATATTGTGGGCCTACCTCCTGTATGGTGCTCTTGGTCTGTGATAGCTCAAGTTGCTACTACTCTAGGGTCATCACCAATATAGATTGGCATGGCATTTTCAGATGTTTCTATGAAGTTGTGAGAGTACAGGTTGCTGTCAGATATCCTGCCCTGATTCCAAGAGACAGACTGTTTGAGATTCACCAATAGTTGTTCCTTCTTACCTTTAAAGTTGATGAGGAGGCTCCTGTTGTTTTTGATAACCCTTCAGATCCTTCTGATCCTAAGGAAGATGAGGAAGATAGTAACAAGAAGCAGGAGGATGAGGATGATTATAGAAATGATGACTTGTTGGGGGAAGATATGGAACATGACCTGGACACTAGCAGGAAGAACTCTAATGTTAGACCTAGACCTACCTCTGCTCCTAGTGGGTCTAGAAACAAAATCTACACCTCTGCTACTTCCGCTCCTCCTGTTCCATCCTCAAAAAAGACTATAGATAACAACAGTCCTTTGGACAGATTAGTTTTTCTGGAAATTCAAGATGCTCCTCTGACTAAAAGTTACCTCCAGGCTATTAAGAGAACTCCAGCTGAGAATATTGGTACTATTCTATTACCAGAATTTGATGCTGCTGTCAAAAATGGAGATCTCAACAAAGACTATGCTACTTCCCAACATGGGGGTTTAATCCCCTGCCCTGCTCCTTCTGCTATCCTTAAAGCTGGTGGAGATAAATGGGGCCCTGTCATATCCACTAGGATGAGCAACAGGATAAAAAGGGATGGGAAGCCAGCCTTGATCAAAGCTCAAGAGATTAAGCAGGTGAAAATTTTGGAGATTCCTAGAGGTAATAAATCCAAAGCTTGTCATAATTATTTTGCTTATCTGGATAATTCCAATCTAGTTTCTAAAGCTCTCAAAGCCGGCATTGCTTTGGGAGATAATCCCTCCCAAGTAGATAACAATGTTGAAGCTATTAAAAATCTTGAGCTAGATAGGCTAGATAAATTTAAGCAGGATAATCCTGATATGTTCCTCCCTGGAGACATTGATGTCACCATGGATGAATATTTCTCTAATTATTCTTCTACTGTTCCTATTTCTATTCTAAACACTAACTTGGATCAAAACTCGGTGCCAATTATGGGTGATGAGTCTGGTGATGCCTCCCCTTGGATGGACGTCATCAGCCAGAGATCCAAAAAGTGTCAAGCTAAACTTATATCTAGATTTAAATGATAGGAATGTGAGAGGCCTTAATGGACCTCAAAAAAATTCTAAAGTGCAGGCGCTCATTAGAGCTCACTGCCCTGACTTTATATGCTTGTCTAAAACCAAGAAATCTGAGTTCAATATCACTCAATTAGAGGCTATTGACTCTAGGAATGGCTTCATCTGGAACTGGCTCCCTGCCAACAACACAACTAGTGGTATTTTGGCGGGAGTCAAGGAGGATAATTTGAGATTATTGGCTTGTGATATTCATACATTCAGTATCTCTTGTTTGCTAAAGAATAAGTGTAATAACATTGTTTGGAGGCTGATTTCTGTATATGGTTCTGCTTATGATAACTTTAAATTAGACTTTATCAATGAACTGCATAACCTCCTAGATAGCTGGACTGGCCCCACTATTGTAGGAGGTGACTGATACGTCCATTTTGCATCATGTTTTATTACTGTTATTTAAGATGTTTTAGTCCATAATAATGCTTTTTGGAGTAATTCTAATGCCTTTTCTCTCATAATATGCAAGATACATGACACGTCTCCGTCATATCTACTTTTCCAAACACTTTTGCCCTTGTTTTGGACTCTAACTTGCATGATTTGAATGGAACTAACCCAGACTCACGCTGTTTTCAGCAGAATTGCCATGGTGTTATTTATGTCCAGAAACAAAAGTTCTCAGAATGACCTGAAACTCCACGGAGATTATTTTTGGAAATAATAAAAAATACTGGCAAAGAATCAAGGCCAGGGGGCCCACACCCTAGCCACGAGGGTGGGGGGCATGCCCCTGCCTCATGGGCCCCCTGGAGCTCCACCGACCTCAACTCCAACTCCATATATTCGTGTTCGGGGAGAAAAAAATAAAGGAGAAGGATTCATCGCGTTTTACGATACAGAGCCGCCGCCAAGCCCTAAACTCTCTTGGGAGGGCTGATCTGGAGTCCGTTCGGGGCTTTGGAGAGGGGAATCTGTTGCCGTCGTCATCATCAACCATCCTCCATCACCAATTTCATGATGCTCACCGCCGTGCGTGAGTAATTCCATCATAGGCTTGCTGGACGGTGATGGGTTGGATGAGATTTATCATGTAATCGAGTTAGTTTTGTTAGGGTTTGATCCCTAGTATCCACTATGTTCTGAGATTGACGTTGCTATGACTTTGCTATGCTTAATGCTTGTCACTAGGGCCCGAGTGCCATGATTTCAGATCTGAACCTATTATGTTTTCATCAATATATGAGAGTTCTTGATCCTATCTTGCAAGTCTATAGTCACCTACTATGTGTTATGATCCGGCAACCCCGAAGTGACAATAATCGGGACCACTCCCGGTGATGACCGTAGTTTGAGGAGTTCATGTATTCACTATGTGTTAATGCTTTGGTCCGGTACTCTATTAAAAGGAGGCCTTAATATCCCTTAGTTTCTGCCAGGACCCCGCTGCCATGGGAGGGTAGGACAAAAGATGTCATGCAAGTTCTTTTCCATAAGCACGTATGACTATATTCGGAATACATGCCTACATTACATTGATGAATTAGAGCTAGTTCTGTGTCACCCTATGTTATGACTGTTACATGATGAACCACATCCAGCATAATTCTCTATCACCGATCCATTGCCTATGAGCTTTCCATATATTTTTCTTCGCTTATTTACTTTTTGGTTGCTATTGTTGTCATCACTACAAAATACCAAAAACATTACTTTTGCTACCGTTACTTTTGCCATCATTACCACTACTATCATATTACTTTGCTACTAAACACTTTGCTGCAGATATTAAGTTTCCAGGTGTGGTTGAATTGACAACTCAGCTGCTAATAATTGAGAATATTCTTTGGCTCCCCTTGTGTCGAATCAATAAATTTGGGTTGAATACTCTACCCTCAAAAACTGTTGCGATTCCCTATACTTGTGGGTTATCAAGACTATTTTCTGGCGCCGTTGCCGGGGAGCATAGCTCTATTGTTTGAGTCACTTGGGATTTATATCTGCTTATCATTATGAAGAACTTGAAAGATCCAAGAACCAAGATTTGTCCCTCAACTACGAGGGGAGGTAAGGAACTGCCATCTAGCTCCGCACTTGATTCACCTTCTGTTTTGAGTAAGCTTGCGACACCTAGACCTGCTTCTGCTATTAATTCTGATATGTTGCATATTATCGATGATGCCACTTCTTCTATGCATGATACTTATGATGAAACTACTTCTATGCTTGATACTACTGTGCCACTTGGTGAATTTCTTGATGAACAACTTGCTAGGGCTAGAGAGAATGAAATTATTGAAACTGATAATATTGATGAAAGTGATGATGAAGGCTCTCCTAATAAATATGAATTACCTGTTATGCCTAAGGGCTATGTTATGGATGAAGAAACTAAAAGAGACTTTCTTTCTTGCAATGATATAAGTGATCTTAAGAAATTATTAGCTAAGCTTAAACAAAAAACTCTAAATGCTAGAATGAAATATGATCCTGCTTATGCTACTTCACATATCTTTGTTACTGATAAGGATTATGAATTCTCTATTGATCCTGATATAATTACTTTGGTTGAATCTGATCCTTTTTATGGCTATGAATCTGAAACTGTTGTGGCACATCTTACTAAATTAAATGATATAGCCACCCTGTTCACTAATGATGAGAGAACTCGCTACTTTTATATCCTTAAAATATTTCCGTTCTCATTAAAGGATGATGCTAAGATATGGTTTAATTCTCTTGATCCTGGTTGTGTGCGTAGTCCCCAGGATATGATTTATTACTTCTCTGCTAAATATTTCCCTGCTCATAAGAAACAAGCTGCCTTAAGGGATATATATAATTTTGTGCAAATTGAAGAAGAGAGTCTCCCACAAGCTTGGGGGAGGCTTCTCCAATTACTTAATGATTTGCCTGATCATCTTCTTAAGAAAAATGAAATACTTGATATCTTTTATAATGGACTAACCGATGCTTCCAGAGATTACCCGGATAGTTGTGCTGGTTCTGTTTTCAGGGAAAGAACACCGGATGAAGCTGAAATTCTATTGAATAATATGTTTACAAATGAAAATAATTGGACACTTCCTGAGCCAGCTCCTGAGCCTATTCCTAAACCAACTCCGAAGAGAAGGGGTGTTCTATTTCTTAGTCCTGAAGATATGCAAGAGGCAAAGAAATCCATGAAAGAAAAGGGTATTAAAGCTGAAGATGTTAAGAATTTACCTCCTATTGAAGAAATACATGGTCTTAATTTACCGCATGCTGAAGGAATACATGGTTTTAATCCATCACCTATTGAAGAAACACACGGTCTCGATAACCCGACACAGGTAGTAAAGGTAAATTCTCTCTATAGATATGATAAAGCTGAAATCCCTCCTACTAAGTTTGCTAGCCAATGTTTGGATGAGTTTGATAACTTTATGGTTAAGCAGGATGACTTCAATGCTTACTTTGGTAGACAATTGAAACAAAATGCTTATATGATTGAACACTTGGGTGATTATATGTCTAGAGTTAAAGGTGATATTTAACTCATTAGTAAACATGCTTCTATGGTTACCACTCAAGTAGAACAAGTACTTAAAGCTCATAATGATTTGCTCAATGAATTAAATAGTAAGAAAAATGATAATGTTGTTAGAGTTCTGACTAGAGGTGGTAAAATGACTCAGGAACCTTTGTATCCTGAAGGCCATCCTAAGAGAATTGAGCAAGATTCTCAGAGAAATAATATAGATGCACCTAGTCCTTCTAAAAGGAAGAAAAAGAAAATTGATGGGACTTTGCATGCTTCTAGTGAACCTGCTATTGACACACGTGAGAATCCCAATGATATCTCTATTTCTGATGCTGAAACACAATCTGGTAATGAACATGAAACTAGTGATAATGTTAATGATGATGTTCATGTTGATGCTCCACCTAGTAATGATAATGATATAGAAATTGAACCTGCCGTTGATCTTGATAACCCACAATCAAAGAATCAACGTTATGATAAGAAAGACTTTGTTGCTAGGAAGCACGGTAAAGAAAGAGAACCATGGGTTCAGAAACCCATGCCTTTTCCTCCCAAACCATCCAACAAAAAGGATGATGAGGATTTTGAGTGCTTTGCTGAAATGATTAGACCTATCTTCTTGCGTATGCGATTAACTGATATGCTCAAAATGAATCCTTATGCTAAGTATATGAAAGATATCGTTACTAATAAAAGAAAGATACCGGAAGCTGAAATTTCCACCATGCTTTCTAATTATACTTTTAAGGGTGGAATATTAAAGAAACTAGGAGATCCCAGAGTACCAACTATACCATGCTCCATTAAAAGAAACTATGTTAAAACTGCTTTATGTGATCTTGGAGCCGGTGTTAGTGTTATGCCTCTCTCTTTATATCGTAGACTTGATTTGAATAAGTTGACACCTACTGAAATATCTTTGCAAATGGCTGATAAATCAACTGCTATACCGGTCGGTATTTGTGAGGATGTGCCTGTTGTAGTTGCAAACGTTACTATTTTAACGGACTTTGTTATTCTTCATATTCCCGAGGACGATAGTATGTCTATTATTCTGGGAAGACCCTTTTTGAATACTGTAGGGGATGTTATTGATTGCAACAAGGGCAATGCCACTTTTCATGTTAATGGTAATGAGCATACGGTACACTTTCCGAGGAAACAACCTCAAGTCCACAGTATCAATTCTATTGGAAAAATTCCATCGATTATTTTTGGAGGTTTTGAATTTCCTCTTCCTACTGTCAAGAAGAAATATGATATTCTTATTGTTGGGGATGTGCATATCCCTGTTGAGGTAACCTAGTGTTATCCGAAAATTCTCCGGTTCCATGTTATTCGGAATGAGTTTGTTAACAAGACCTGATAAACCTTGTTAATGGATTCCTTTTGATGGGCATGAGATGGATGAATTTAGAAAACACAACTCTCTGTACCCTCTTTTTACTTTATGTTATTTAGTTGAAATAAAGTAAAAATAGTAATTTCTGTTTGCTTTCTGAATTATCCGTGCAATATAAAAATACCCCGAAAATAAAAGTTCTCCAAATGCCCTGCCAATTTAATATGATTTTTTCCAGAATATTTGAGAATATCTGGCACTAAGAACACAGCAGGGGGAGCAAGAACCTGGCCACGAGGGTCTAGGGCGCGACCCCTGCCTCGTGGGCCCATGGTGGCTCCCCTCCACTTATTCCTGCACCCACACACTTCTTCTTCCTCCCAAAAAATTCACCATCCATCTCAAGCACGAGTTCTAGCTCATTTTGCTACGATTTTCGATCTCTTTTCTCAAAGCACCTCTCACAAAACTGCCTTGGGGGATTGTTCCTTGGTATGTGACTCCTCCATTGGTCCAATTAGTTTTTGTTCTAGTGCTTTATTCATTACAAATTTGTGCTGCCTAGGTGACCATGTTCTTGAGCTTGCATGTCAAATTTATATGGTTCCAAGTAGTTGTAATGCATGATATAGGCTCTAGGCAATTGTAGGAGTACTTGCTATCAATTTTGTTGAGTTTGGTTTACTCTTATTTGAAGTTACTAAAAATTTCAGAATTTTTCAGAAAATAATGAAGAGATTTTTGAGGGGCTCATCGAGCCGAAGCTCGAAGGAAAATCAAAATGAAGAAGCAGAGAGGCCCAAATATAATCTGCCTCGCACCGCGGAGGTTCGGCCGTGTGAATGGCCTTCCGATGATTTCTTGAGAGAAGCCGGGATTTATGATGGTTTTTATGAATTGGCTAAGAATGCGGGCCTCACCGACTTCCTCCGTGACCAACGCGAATAGTATCTCTTACTCACCAATACTTTTGTGCAAAACTTCTACTATTATCCTAGGGAATCCCCTCCTTTAGTAGAGTTTCATTTATATGATGTGGTTAAGAAGATGTCACTATATGAATTCTGCAGGGTTTGCAAAATACCTTTCAAGGGTAGCCTAGAGGAACCACATCGTAGAGATGTGGACGGGTTTATTGACACTATTACTGTAGGGGAAACTAGGAAAGTTTCCGATGCAAGAATCACTAGCATACATTTTCCTGTTCTACGCTACTTTGCAATATTTGCTAGTGCTTGCTTAATTGGTCGCGGAAAGTGTGGAAACCTTAGTGTTCCTGATATTATTATTTTGTTCCATGGTTTATTCTGTGACGACTCTGTTAGTATGGGCGGTTTTATTGCTAAACGGTTAAGTCTGAACCGTACAAAGGGCCCCATCTTTGGAGGTGTCTATGCTTCACGCCTTGTTGCATACTATAACATACCTATTAAGCACTATGAAAAAGAAGAAAAATTGTTGCCTACTGTTTATTTAGATTATAAGAGTATGGTAGCGCATGATTTTATTGTAAAGAATAGGGAAAGGGAGCTTAAATACAAATTGTTCTTTGATAAACATCATCCTGAGACTATCACCTTGCCTGCTCCTTCCTTGTTTGATTTATCTACATGCCAGTATCTCGTTCCGCTGGAGGCTATTCACGCCTACCGGAACCCTACATCAGCCACAGAGCCAGAGTCGGAACCACAATTTCATCCTCCACGATAGTCTAATTACCAGTGGGATCCGGAGATGATTGCCAACCAGTGGTAATCAGAGTCTTCTTCTTCGCAGTACGACCCCAACTATTACTTTGGATATCCGTCAGGCCAGCCGTGGCCATAGAGCAACTTAGGCCAAAAGCCTAAGCTTGGGGGAGTACGTATTTCTCACCGACATTACATTCATGTTCACACACTCATTGCTAGATGTCGGTGCTCATACTTTTTCATTGTATCATCCATGCTAGTTTATTTTCTCTTTTTATGCTTTCTTCTTGTGTGTTTAATAAACCTTAAGAAAAACCAAAAAAATTAGTTGTAGCTTTTAGCTAGTTTTAATTTCCATGCTTGTAGTAGTAATTAAAAAGAAAACCCAAAAAGATTTCATGTTCTTCTTTTGCTTGTTGGGAGCTTTCCCGTGTAAATAGTTTTATTTCTTTTCTTTTCTTTGGGGGTCGATACGAGAAGACCATAATGAAAATGTTGAGTGGCTCTTATATGCATTATTGTTGATCTAACAAAGAGCCCATATTACCTTGTCTTCTCTCTTGAATTGAATGCTTGCAGATTCCAGCTTAGTCCAATGCACGTGCACTATTATTATTATCCATACTATTCGGTCATGCAAGTGAAAGGCAACAATGATGATTATATGATGAACTTATTGAGATGAGAAAAGCTGGTATGAACTCGACCTCTCTTGTTTTTGTAAATATGATTAGTTCATCGTTCCTGAATCACCCTATTATGAATAAACATGTTTGCAATGACAATTAGAGATTATAGTTGCTTATGTCATGCTTAATTAGCTTGGAGCTTATAATGGTTTACCTTGCGTGCCAACATGCTATTAAAATGGTTGTGATGTGGTATGATAGGGTGGTATCCTCTTTTGAACGATTCGAGTGGCTTGACTTGGCACATGTTCACGCATGTAGTAGAAACAAAATCAACATAGCCTCTACGATATTTATGTTCATGGTGCATTATATCCTACTCATGCTTGCGTTCGGTGTTGATTAATTTTAATGCATGTTCATGACTGTTGTTGCTCTCTAGCTGGTCGCTTCCCAATCTTTTTCTAGCCTTCACCTGTACTAAGCGGGGATACTGCTTGTGCATCCAATCCCATAAACCCCAAAGTCATTCCATATGAGTCCACTATACCTTCCTATATGCAGTATCTACCTGCCATTCCAAGTAAATTTGTATGTGCCAAACTCTAAACCTTCAAATAAACATTCTGTTTTGTATGCTCAAATAGCTCATGTATCAACTAGGGTTGTCCGTATCTTCCATGTTAGGCGGGTTATTCTCAAGAGGAGTGGACTCCGCTCCTCACTCACGAGAAAATGGTTGGTCACTGGAATGCCCAGTCCCATGCTTTATGCAAATAAAATCAAAATAATTGCAAACAAAACTCCCCCTGGGACTGTTGTTCGTTGGAGGCACTCGTTTTGAGGAAGCCATGGATTGATGCTTGTTGGTGGAGGGGGAGTATAAACTTTGCCATTCTGTTTGGGAACCGCCTATAATGTGTGTAGCATGGAAGATATCGCCATCTCTTGGTTGTTATGTTGACAATGAAAGTATACCACTCAAAATATTATTCACCTCTATTTCAAAACTGAGCTCTGGCACCTCTACAAATCCCTGCTTCCCCCTGCGAAGGGCCTAACTATTTACTTTTATGTTGAGTCATCATCCTCTTATTAAAAGCACCAGTTGGTGAGCACCACTGTCATTTGCATTCATTACTGTTAGTTTACATTGAGTATGACTTGACTGGATATCTTTTACCATGAATTACAATGTCTAGTCAGTCCCTGATCTTTAAAGGTGCTCTGCATTTATGTTTTGCGGTCTCAGAAAGGGCTAGCAAGATACCATCTTGTTATATCATATTATGATTGTTTTGAGAAAGTGTTGTCATCGGAGATTTATTATTATTGCTCGCTAGTTGATTATGCCATTGATATGAGTAAACATGAGACCTAAGAGTTATTGAGAATATGGCTAGTTCATAATCTTTGCTGAAAACTTGAATGCTGGCTTTACATATTTACAACAACAAGAGCAAACAGAGTTTGTAAAAGTTTTTCTTTATCACTTTCAGTTTATCAACTAAATTGCTTGAGGACAAGCAATGGTTTAAGCTTGGGGGAGTTGATACGTCTCCGTCATATATACTTTTCCAAACACTTTTGCCCTTGTTTTGGACTCTAACTTGCATGATTTGAATGTAACTAACCCGGACTGACGCTGTTTTCAGCAGAATTGCCATGGTGTTATTTTTGTGCAGAAACAAAAGTTCTCGGAATGACCTGAAACTCCACGGAGATTATTTTTGAAAATAATAATAAATACAGGCAAAGAATCAAGGCCAGGGGGCCCACACCTTAGCCATGAGGGCGGGGGGCGCGCCCCTGCCTCGTGGGCCCACTGGAGCTCCACCGACCTCAACTCCAACTCCATATATTCGTGTTCGGGGAGAAAAAAATAAAGGAGAATGATTCATCGCATTTTACGATATGGAGCCGCCACCAAGCCCTAAACTCTCTCGGGAGGGCTGATCTGGAGTCTGTTCGGGGCTCCGGAGAGGGGAATCCGTCGCTGTCGTCATCATCAACCATCCTCCATCACCAAGTTCATGATGGTCACCGCTGTGTGTGAGTAATTCCATCGTAGGCTTGCTGGACGGTGATGGGTTGGATGAGATTTATCATGTAATCGAGTTAGTTTTGTTAGGGTTTGATCCCTAGTATCCACTATGTTCTGAGATTGATGTTGTTGTGACTTTGCTATGCTTAATGCTTGTCACTAGGGCCCGAGTGCCATGATTTCAGATCTGAACCTATTATGTTTTCATCAATATATGAGAGTTCTTGATCCTATCTTGCAAGTCTATAGTCACCTACTATGTGTTATGATCCGGCAACCCCGAAGTGACAATAATCGGGACCACTCCCGGTGATGACCGTAGTTTGAGGAGTTCATGTATTCATTATGTGTTAATGCTTTGGTCCGGTACTCTATTAAAAGGAGGCCTTAATATCCCTTAGTTTCCGCTAGGACCCCGCTGCCACGGGAGGGTAGGACAAAAGATGTCATGCAAGTTCTTTTCCATAAGCACGTATGACTATATTCGGAATACATGACTACATTACATTGATGAATTGGAGCTAGTTCTGTGTCACCCTATGTTATGACTGTTACATGATGAACCAGATCCGGCATAATTCTCTATCACCGATCCATTGCCTACGAGCTTTCCATATATTGTTCTTCGCTTATTTACTTTTCCGTTGCTATTGTTATCATCACTACAAAATACCAAAAACATTACTTTTGCTACCGTTACTTTTGCTATCGTTACCACTACTATCATATTACTTTCCTACTAAACACTTTGCTGCAGATATTAAGTTTCTAGGTGTGGTTGAATTGACAACTCAGCTGCTAATACTTGAGAATATTCTTTGGCTCCCCTTGTGTCGAATCAATAAATTTGGGTTGAATACTCTACCCTCAAAAACTGTTGCGATCTCCTATACTTGTGGGTTATCAGTACACACAAAGAGGGAGAATTCCGGCAGCTGGAAATCTGGACCTAGAAAAGCTACATCAGGCTACCTATTTTGCACAAGGGAAAACTTTGTTTTTACCACTCTAGCTTTTGCCAATTTTCCTTATGCCACTCTAGATTTTGACGTCTCACTTTTGCCACTCTTGGCTTTTGACAATACATCACAAATGCCATTCCATGGCAAAAATGATAATTTTTCATTT
Organism: Triticum urartu; assembly: GCF_003073215.2. Lineage (NCBI taxonomy): Eukaryota > Viridiplantae > Streptophyta > Magnoliopsida > Poales > Poaceae > Triticum > Triticum urartu. Next base: position 284,619,564 of record NC_053022.1, read on the forward strand.
CACTTTTGCCACTCTTAGCTTTCGACAATGTATCATAATTGCCACTCTGAAAATTTTGCTTTTGCCATAGAATGGCAAAAGTGATATATTGTCAAAAGCTAAGAGTGGCAAAAGTGAAATGTCAAATTCTAGAGTGGCATAAGCAAAGTTGGCAAAAACTAGAGTGGCAAAAATGAAGTTTTCCCTTTGCACAACTCCAAATAATCTGAAACTTCACGGAGTATTTTTATGGAATATTTGAGCAATATTGGAGCAAATAACTACCAGAGGGGGCCTACCAGGTGGGCACAACCCACCTGGGCGCGCCGGGAGCCCAGACGCGGCCTAGTGAGTTGTGCTCACCCAGGCCCACCTTCCGGTGCCCATCTTCTGGTATGTAAGTCATTTTGACTTAGAAAAAATGAGAGGACTTTCAGGACGGAGCGCCGCCGTCTCGAGGCAAAACTTGGGCAGGAGCACTTTTGCCCTCCATTGGAGCGATTCCGCTGGGGAACTTCCCTCCCGGAGGGGGAAATCATCGTCATCATCATCACCAACAACTCTCCCATCTCAGAGAGGGCAATCTCCATCAACATCTTCAACAACACCATCTCCTCTCAAACCCTAGTTCATATCTTGTGTTCAATCTTGTTACCGGAACTATAGATTGGTGCTCGTGGGTGACTAGTAGTGTTGATTACATCTTGTAGTTGATTATTATATGGTTTATTTGGTGGAGGATTATATGTTCAGATCCAATATGCTATTTAATACCCCTCTGATCTTGAGCATGATTATCATTTGTGAGTAGTTACTTTTGTTCTTGAGGTTCAGGGAGTTCGGGATTAAGGGGTCCTCGGGCGTCCGGCCTGTGTGACATGGGCCGGACTATTGGGCCATGAAGATACAAGATAGAAGACTTCTTCCCGTGTCTGTTTGGGACTCTCCTTTGCGTGGAAGGAAAGCTAGGCGTCCAGATGAATTATTTCCTTTCTCTGTAACCGAGTTGTATAACCCTGGGCCCCTCCGGTGTCTATATAAACCGGAGGGTTTTAGTCAATAGGAACAATCATAATCATACAGGCTAGACTTCTAGGGTTTAGCTACAACGATCTCGTGGTAGATCAACTCTTGTAATCTTCATACTCATCAATATTAATCAAGTAGGACGTAGGGTATTACCTCCATCAAGAGGGCCCGAACCTGGGTAAACGTCGTGTCCCCTGTGTCCTTTTACCATCGATCCTAGACGCATAGTTTGGGGCCCCTACCCGAGATCCGCCAGTTTTGACACCGACATTGGTGCTTTCGTTGAGAGTTCCACTGTGACGTCAAAGTCAGGGTTGATGGCTCGCCTCGTTATCAAAGATAGTATCACCTCCGGATGATCTCTGGCCTCAGGCCAAACCCTCCGGCCAGGTGGCTTTACCATGACCGTCCATTCGGCTGTTAAGCCGATGGTGTCTTCGCAGGTCATCGAAAATCACCTCTGTGTTGATTCCGAATACTCCAGACGGATGGATCCACTGGAGTGGTCATCTTTAAACGAACTCCTGGATCGCATCGCCGCCATGGAGGTCGCTACTGACTATGATCAGATTGGGCTTAAACCCAATCAGAGAGAAATCAAATCTCCGCCGATCACCCATCAGATAGCGGTCGTAGAAGAGCAAAACAACAATTCTTCCCCTATGATGAAGACGAACTGTGTTCGGATTTCTGAGCTCAAAGAGGCGGATACCTGTCTGCGGAATGACACTCCAAGCCCTCCGAATCTGGAATCGGGCATGGGGCCCGGAAAATCATTGAACATCCCAGAACCCGAACTGATAGGCTCGGAAACTTCTCAAACTCCGGACTCCAAATTGGGTCAGGGTTTGGATTTAAAGCCACCCACCCACCACATGCAATATTCAACAAGAAATTCCGGTCATCCGGATATATGCGACCTCATGTGCATACGACAATAGTCTTAAGAAACAGTCCATCACTTTTGGGCCAGGTTCCTTCTTGTCAAAGGCAAGATTAAAGATTGCCGCGACAAGGACGCGATTTCAGTATTCTGCAATAATTGCACGGATGAAGGAATCCTCAACGCCATCAACTGCCATCATGTATTACACTTCGCAGACTTGGCAAGCATAGTACAGAAGTACTGTGGAATGGAAAGCACTTGGAAAACCCAGACAGCTCGCTGGCAGCCACCGGTCTCCGCCCAACCCCTCGGGCGAGCAAAATGGATGCACTCTCGCGGGGCACCCGAACCCATAGTAAAGAAAACTAAACCCATTACGGGATGCAGAACCATTCTGGAGGGATGGCTCTATAGGCCGCGAAAAATACACGCGACACCGGATGCCATACCAACCCACAACCTTAGAGCATGTTGGATACTCCGGCAAGTGTCCAAGAGCGGCGAGGATATCCTCACCAAAAACACCGTAGAGCAACCCCCCCAGAATACGACGACCACAGAGTATCGGTAGTCTTCGATACCTTCTCTTCAAACAATCGGCGCAGGAGGGCACTCCGCGACCTCGCTGAAGTCTGCCAAGTCGCAACAATAAATCCCTGGAGTGACACAGCCATAACTTTCAACGCCAGTGATGAACCAAAAATCCGTTCAGTTCGGGCACCAGCTGTCTTGGTCCTCAACCCAATTGTGGACGGCTTTTGTCTCACTAAAGTGCTCATGGACGGCAGCAGTGGACTAAACCTCATCTACGAGGACACGCTGAATAAAATGGAAATAGACAGGAGCTGCATCGAGCATAGTAATACGACCTTCCGAGGGATCATCCCCAGCCAGGAGGCGCGATGCGCAGGGAAAATTACACTTGATGTGGTATTCGGCACGCCGGAGAACTGTAGGTCCGAAGAGATAACCTTCCAAGTGGCCCCTTTCAATAGTGGATATCAAGCCCTGTTGGGGCGAGACGCATTCACACGGTTTCAAGCTATACCTCATTATGGGTATATGAAGCTCAAGATGCCCGGGCCCAATGGTATTATCACTCTCGCTAGAGATCCGGACACAGCCCTCCGTGCCGAAAACAAAACAACATCCCTGGCCCTCAAGGCACTGTCTGAGGCCCTCGCGGCCGAAGAGTTAACCGCTCTACGCTCTACGGTGCATAGGGATGACATAATCCATGGTAAGCGTCCCAAATCCACCTCCTTCAAACTAGCAGACGAAATAGCCAAATTTCAAGTCCACCTGATGGACCCCAAGAAGACATCTTCCATTTGGGCACAACTGGACCCAACGGTTGACGCCGCACTACGAACATTCCTGCGCAAGAACTGGGACATATTCGCCTTCACCCTTCTGATATACCAGGAATCCCCCGCAGGCTGGCCGAACACAACCTCAATATATTGAAGGGATATAAGACGGTCAAGCAAACACTGCGGCACTTTTCCAAACCTAAACGACAAGCCATGGGGGAGGAGCTAGCCAAGTTAATAGAGGTTGGATTCATCAGAGAAATAAAACACCCGGACTGGCTAGCAAACCTGGTGATGGCGCCAAAGAAGGATAAATCTTGGCGCCTGTGCGTCGATTTCAAAGACCTCAATAAGCCTTGTCCTAAGGATCCCTTCCCCCTCCCCCGCATCGATCAGATTATTGATGCAACTGCAGGACACGACTCACAGTGTTTCCTCAACGCATACTACGGATACCATCAAATCAAAATGAAGGAGTACGATCAAGCCGCAACGGCATTCATCACCCCATACAGACCTTTATGCTTCAACACTATGCCCTTTGGGCTTAAAAACGCCGGCGCCACCTACCAACGCATGATTTAAACATGCCTGGAAAAACAAATCGGCAAGACAGTTAAAGCATATGTGGATGACGTCGTCATCAAGACTAAGCACGTCGAGCCATTAATAGATGACTTGCGTCTCACATTCGACAATCTCCGGACATATGACATCAAGCTCAATCCGGAAAAATGTGTTTTCGGCGTTCCCGTCGGAAAATTGCTGGGCTTCATCATTTCCAATAGAGGAATTGAGGCACATCCAGCCAAAATCCGAGCTTTGTCACAATTGGCTACACCAACGGACCTTAAACAGGTCCAAAAACTAGCCGGATGCGTGGCGGCTTTAAGCCGCTTTATCTCCAGACTAGGAGAAAAAGCATTGCCACTTTATCGCCTTCTCTGACGTACCGACCACTTCGAGTGGATAAAAGCAGCAATAGCCAGACTGGAGGAAATAAAAGCTCTTTTAGCGAGCAACCCAATCCTGGCCGCGCCAAACGTCAGCGAACCGATGTTATTATACATCTTGGCAACACACCAGGTGGTGAGCGCAGTGCTCGTCATTGAGCGAGAGGAGGACGAACACAAGTTCCCACTCCAGAAACCGGTATACTACGTATCCACTGTCCTCACACCATGCAAATATCGGTACCCTCATTACCAAAAGATAGTATATGTGGTATTCATGGCATCCCAGAAGCTACGACACTACTTCCAAGAGTGTTCGATTACAGTGGCTTCCGAAGTACCACTTAATGATATAATAAATAACCGCGACGCTACTGGTCGGATTGCCAAGTGGGCTATTGAGCTCCTACCACTTGGCATAACGTACAAACCACGCCGGGCCATTAAATCCCAAGTATTGGCCGACTTTGTCGCCGAATGGACAAAGGCCGAACTCCCTAAAGAGTACGACACATATTCCAACTGGGTCATGTACATCGATGGCTCTAAAATGCTGGCTGGTTTAGGAGCAGGCATCGTTTTAATGTCCCCGACTGGAGACACAGTCCAGTACATACTCCAAATATTATACAGAGACTCCAACAATGCTGCCGAATACGAGGCCTTATTGCATGGTCTTTGGATGGCTACCTCCATGGGCATACAACGCCTGGAGGTGCGTGGGGATTCAAATCTCGCAATATCCCAAATAAATGGAGACTTCGATGCCAAGGATCCAAAGATGGCGGCCTATCATAACGCCATACTCAAAATATCAGCTCGGTTCGAGGGACTCGAGTTCCATCATGTGGCTCGAGAAAGTAATCAAGCGGCGAACGTCCTCGCTCGCATGGGCGCCAAGCGCGGCCCGTCCAGCCTAACATCTTTTTGGAAAGGCTCTTCAAGCCATCCATGGTGTGGCAGGATGAGAGCAGCAACACTAGTCCGGATTCGACTATACCCCCAGTTTCCAAACACATTACCGATATCATCGGGGGCTCAGCCACCAAAATAACACCATCGGCCCATCTAATAATGGCAGTAATTGCCCCATGGACCGAACCGTTCTTGGCCTACCTTAATAGGCGAGAGCTCCCTGCGGACCAGAATGAGGCTCGCTGCATTGTTCGGCGCTCGAAAGCCTACAAGGTCCATGACAGAGAGATCTACAAGAAAAGTGCTACCGAAGTCCTTCAAAGATGTATCTCCGTAGAAGAAGGACAACAACTCCTGGTTGAAATCCATGCTGGCCTCGGCAGTCACCACGCCGTGGCTCGGGCCCTTGTAAATAAGGCCTTTCGTACAGGTTTCTTCTGGCCGACGGCCCGAGCAGATGCACAGGACTTGGTCCAACGTTGTGTCGGATGCCAGCTCTTCGTTAATCAAAGCCATATGTCGCCTACTGCGCTACAAACAATCCCCATTACTTGGCCTTTTGCGGTCTGGGGGCTTGATATGGTGGCACCCCTTAAAGGAGGAAGCCATAAGAAAAAATATCTGCTAGGCATGGTAGATAAATTCACCAAGTGGATAGAGGCCAAACCAGTGAAAACGGCCGAAGCTGGACCGTTGATAGACTTTATATCTAGTGTTGTGCACCGTTATGGTGTCCCACACAACATCATCACCAATAATGGCTCCAATTTCACAGCCGATGAAGTGAAATCCTGGTGTGCTAAATTGGGCATTAAACTCGATTATGCCTCGGTCTATCATCCACAAACAAACGGTCAAGTCGAACGAGCTAATGGTCTCATTATGAGTGGCATTAAGCCTAGACTAGTGCGGTCATTGAAAGAATCAGATAAGCACTGGGTTGAGGAGCTCAACTCCGTACTCTGGGGGCTGCGGACCACGCCCAATCGCACTATCGGATACACACCATTCTTCATGGTGTACGGCGCAGAGGCAGTTTTGCCCTGTGACATCATTCATGACTCACCTCGAGTGTGCATGTACGAAGAGAGAGAGGCCGAGCTCGATCATCAGGACAATCTGGATGCCCTGGAGGAGGAGTGTGACGTTGCAAAAGCCCGTTCTACATTCTATCAACAACAGGCTCGCAGATACCAAAGCAGAGAAGTGCGGGCCAAGACTTATAATGTTGGTGAACTCTTTCTACGCTTGCCAGAAAAGAAAAAAGGACAAACTCAAGCCCATGTGGGAGGGTCCCTTCATCATAGATGAGGTTCTCACTGGAGGAGCGTACCACCTGCGTGATGCATCTAACAATCGCCTAGAGCCGAACCCGTGGAATGCCACAAGACTCCGAAGATTCTACGCCTGGAGCCATACTCTTTGTTCGTCTTCTTCTCCCTTTGTTTTCATTTTTTTACCCTCTTTAATTTTTCTCTAGCTCTTTGGCTCTTGTGCGGCCAAACCGCACACCTATGATGTGCACATCCTTACATGTATACACTCATAATACGTGGGGGCTTCTTTTACAGAAGCTTATTATTATTTTCCGAGCATCAAGCTCAACATATATGTGTCCTCTTCTGCATATGTACCTTTTCTTCGCCATTATATGCATCGTTATGACTTAAGTTTTTGCCACGCTGGGTTGCCTGGCTCCTGTGCTTATGCCCTACATTCCCGTTTGTTCGACTAGGGCATAAAGGGAGCACCTCTGCGATTGTTACAGCCGGGTCATCCGGACTTGTACCTCAGACTGGGTGAAGCCGAAAGCTAGCGTTCTTAAGGAAATATTCGGTCGGCGAACTAAAGATGTTTTACCTCCATCACACCATGAACCCCCAGATGTTATGTATACTGTGATTTTTCAATCATAGTTCGGACATGCATACTAACGCATATCCTCCCAGGGAAAGGAACCCTTAACGGAATTATTCTCCCTGGAAGATGTTTCTTACAATCAACATGTAATATAACATAGCTAGCCGGATACAACTTGTCTGTTCAAGTAACTATGAACCCTATGCCAGGTTTCCAGGCATGCCCCGTTTTATATTACTGAGCGGGTATTCGGAAACACTCCGAGCCTTCGGGTCCAGAGGTCGAAGCAAAAAGGTCTGCCATGACAATCGTTTTACAATCCGGCTAGGGACAAATTTGTCAATTGAAGTACATAGTCACTTGGACCCAAAAACTTCTTCCTCTATGCCATCTAACAGGTTATCTAGCTTACAATCTTGTTGGGAATACTTGGCGGCTATCTTTACCTGGTCATACACCAGGCTAATTGGAATTTCTTTTCCATCTGACCCCGAGGTTTGACCCGGGCCATATGATTCGGATCAAGCTTGGTGTACCGTGTTTTTACCATGGCCCAGGCCTCTCGCACACCTTCTTGGCAGGCTGATATCTTCCATAACTGGAAGCGCCGCCGAGATCCCTGGAATAGCTTCACAAGCTCCTTCATACTTCCTGGAGGAGAGGCGGACGGCCATAAAGCTTTGGCAATGCTCCGCATTGCTTGCCGAGCTCGCTCGTGCAATTGGGACAGCTCTTGCAGAAGGTCGCCTTGAGAGCCGGACATTTCCTCTTCGGGACGGCCAACCAGCATACCTGCAGACATAAATGTGTCAGATCATTTCTTTGCTGAAATGCATAAAGGTAAGGTCAAAAACATACTGAATATGCCGCCTTGTAGCCTCCTATTCTCCTTGACGGCGTCAGCTAGCTGGGCTCGCACATCTTTTAGTTCTTCACCCAGTAGGGTATTGGAATCCTGCAGCTTGTTCTTTTCATCCCTGACCCGCGTCAGCACATGTTCACCTGCCACATGTTGCCTTTTAGCCTCCTGTTCACCAGCCTGGGTGATTTTCAGTTTTTCCCTCAATTGATCTACTGATCCTGTCAGCGGAAACACAACAATATTAATATTACTGGTATATGATTATACATTTTTCTGATGAGGGGAAACATTACCGGGCGGTGCCCCCTTGGATTTCTCCAATTCGGCGGTAGCCATAGCTAGCTGGGTCTGACACTTTTCCAGCTCTTGAGACAACAGGCTATTCTTCTCCGTGAGTACCTGATTATACAATGATCCTTAAATTAGTTGTATCAACTACTTCAAGTCTCGGGGGCTACTGGTATATCATTATCAAATCTACACTTACCCGCATATCTTTTAAATGCTGGTCCGTGGCTCTGGCAAGTCCATCCCGAGCAGCTCAGATGTATGCATCGGCCGAGATGAAGGCATTGAATGCCTCTTTTGAAAAGCCGGGGTCGCGGAAAGCGGCCCTCCGGCGCCGATGATTCATGGCGCTCTCGACTTTAGAGTTTGTGACGGACATATCATCTGAATCCTCTGCGGAAGGACAATCCGGCATCACCGGCTCCCGTGTCAGCCCCCGTCCTTAGGGCACGGTCTAGAATCTGACTAGTGGAGGCGCGACCGGCAGGATCCCTGGACATAGTCCGGCGGACGCTCTTCCTGATAAAATGCAGCGGATGAAGTCACAGTTTGATGTGACGACCATGAGGCATATTTAAAAAGAAAGACATACATCTTTGATGAAGGTTTGGCCGTGTTGTCGTCGGCCTTCCTCTTCGACGACTTGTTTGGCGCGGGCGCCACGTTCTTACGAAGTGCCTTTGGTGTAGCATGGCGCGCCGAGCACCCCCCCTTTGAAGCACGAGACAGTGCAGTGGGTGAGGTACAATGAGGAAGCTCTTTTAGAGGAGATGTCCCCTAATTACTTATATGAGAGGCAGGAAGGAGGCCGGGATAGTCGGCCACGATTGGCACTACTGTGCCATCATAGCTCACTTGGTAGAATACTCCCTCCTCGAGCTCTATGAATATGTCCGGATCCTCTTCGTATCCGGGGTCAACGTCCCGATTACGGTTCTCGGGCTGTGGTGTGGGGCTATAGATCCCTGCTATAACCTTCCGCCATTCCTGTTACAAATGTAAGGGTTAATGCCAATTAAGCATGACTCAGGGAGAGGATTGAGTAGAGTGATGGGATTAAAACTCACCCAGCTAGGAGGATTGTACATAGAAAATCCTTACCGAAGCGTAAGACGAGTGAACTCCTCTTTCTCCCCTTTATACAGATGGACCAATATTGCAGCCAGGGCGGTAAGGGAATTCGGACCCTTTCATCCACAGCACGAGGCGTCGTTTTCCCCATTGTAGTGCCACATGGGAAGCCCCCTGAATTGGAGCGGCTGAACACCTCGCACTATGGAAATGGCCATTACATCGATTATTGATAATCTGGACTGTGCAAGTGTCCTTATCTTGCCCATTAATTGTTGGAATTCCGCACTATCTTCCTCCTCGAGGTTCCGAGGGTGCCAGCTGTGGCGTTTCTTCATTGGAGCACTGGAAAATTCGGGAAGGCCCATTCGGAAGGTCAGGGAGAGCGACGTCCTCAATATAGAACCACTCTGAGGGCCACTCTTCGGACGCCTTCTTCGGTGTGCCGGATAAGTATCCGGACCCAGCTATGCGCCATATTTCGGCGCTGCCCACCTCAAATATAGATCCCTTTTGGGAGAGAGGGACGAGGCAGAACAATTTCCTCCATAGTTCGAAATGGGCCTCACAGCCTGCTACCTCTTGAGCACTGCGTTGGTTTTCCCTTGAAGAGGAAAGGGTGATGCAGCAAAGTAGCGTAAGTATTTCTCTCAGATTTTGAGAACCAAGGTATCAATCCAGTAGGAGACTACATGCAAGTCCCTCGTACCTACACAAACAAATAAGAACCTCGCAACCAATGCGATAAAGGGGTTGTCAATCCCTTCACCGTCACTTACAAGAGTGAGATCTGATAGAGATAATAATAAGATAAATATTTTTGGTATTTTTATGATATAAATTGAAAGTAAAGATTGCAAAATAAACGATGCAAGGAATAGCTAGTTGACGGGAGATTAATATAATAGAGAATAGACCTGGGGGCCATAGGTTTCACTAGTGGCTTCTCTCAAGATAGCATAAGTATTACGATGGGTGAACAAATTACTATCAAGCAATTGATAGAAAAGTGCATAATTATGAGAATATCTAGGCATGATCATGTATATAGGTATCACGTCCGCGACAAGTAGACCAAAACGATTCTGCATCTACTACTATTACTCCACACATCGACCGCTATCCAACATGCATCTAGATCATTAAGTTCATAGGAATAGTGTAATGCATTAAGCAAGATGACATGATGTAGAGTGATAAACTCAAGCAATATGGTATAAACCCCATCTTTTTATCCTCGATGGCAACAATACAATACCTGCCTTGCTGCCCCTGCTGTCACTGGGAAAGGACACCGCAAGATTGAACCCAAAGCTAAGCACTTCTCCCATTGCAAGAAAGATCAATCTAGTAGTCCAAACCAAACTGATAATTCGAAGAGACTTGCAAAGATAACAAATCATACATAAAAGAGTTCAGAGAAGAATCAAATATTGTTCATAGATAATCTTGATGATAAACCCACAATTCATCGGATCTCGACAAACACACTGCAAAAAGAGTTACATCGAATAGATCTCCAAGAAGATCGAGGAGAACTTTGTATTGAGGTCCAAAGAGAGAGAAGAAGCCATCTAGCTAATAACTATGGACCCGAAGGTCTGAGGTAAACTACTCACACATCATCGGAGAGGCTATGGTGTTGATGTAGAAGCCCTCCGTGATCGATTCCCCCTCCGGTGGAGCTCCGAAAAAGGCCCCAAGATGGGATCTCTTGTCTACAGAAGGTTGCGGCGATAGAAATAGGGTTTCGTGGTGCTCCTGGATGTTTTCGGGGTATGTGGACATATATAGGAGAAAGAAGTAGGTCGGTGGAGCCACGAGGGTCGGGGGCACACCCAGGGGGGCATGCGCGCCTCCGTGCCTCGTGGCCTCCTCGTTGATTTCTTGACGTCCACTCCAAGTCCTCTGGATCATGTTTGTTCCAAAAATAACTCTCCCGAAGGTTTCATTCCGTTTGATAAAAAACAACAATTTGCACTGGGCCTTGGGTTTGTAGGTTAGTCCCAAAATTAATATAAAAGTGTATAAATAAGCCCATTAACATCCAAAACATATAATATAATAACATGGAACAATCAAAAAATATAGATATGTTGGAGACGTATCAAGCATCCCCAAGCTTAATTCCTGCTCGTCCTCGAGTAGGTAAATGATAAAAACAGAATTTTTGATGTGGAATGCTACCTAGCATATTTCTCAATGTAATTTTCTTTATTGTGGCATGAATGTTCAGATCCGAAAGATTCAAGACAAACGTTTAATATTGACATAGAAATAGTAATACTTCAAGCATACTAACAAAGTAATCATGTCTTCTCAAAATAACGTGGCCAAAGGAAGTTATCCCTACAAAATCATATAGTCTGGCTATGCTCTATCTTCATCACACAAAGTATTTAATCATGCACAACCCCGATGACAAGCCAAGCAATTGTTTCATACTTTTGGTGTTCTCAAACTTTTTCAATCTTCACGCAATACATGAGAGTGAGCCATGGACATAGCACTATAGGTGGAATAGAATGGTGGTTGTGGAGAAGACAAAAAAAAGGAGAAGATAGTCTCACATCAACTAGGCGTATCAACGGGCTATGGAGATGCCCATCAATAGATATCAATGTGAATGAGTAGGGATTGCCATGCAACAGATGCACTAGAGCTATAAGTGTATGAAAGCTCAAAAAGAAACTAAGTGGGTGTGCATCCAACTCTCTTGCTCATGAAGACCTAGGGCATTTTGAGGAAGCCCATCATTGGAATATACATGCCAAGTTCTATAATGTAAAATTCCCACTAGTATATGAAGGTGACAACATAGGAGACTCTCTATCATGAAGATCATGGTGCTACTTTGAAGCACAAGTGTGGTAAAAGGATAGTAACATTGTCCCTTCTCTCTTTTTCTCTCATTTTTTTATTTGGGCCTTCTTCTTTTTTTGGCCTCTTTTCTTTTTTTTTCGTCCGGAGTCTCATCCCGACTTGTGGGGGAATCATAGTATCCATCATCCTTTCCTCACTTGGGACAATGCTCTAATAATGATGATCATCACACTTTTATTTACTTACAACTCAAAGATTACAACTCCATACTTAGAACAAAATATGACTCTATGTGAATGCCTCCTGCTGTGTACTGGGATATGCAATGAATCATGAGTGACATGTATGAAAGAATTATGAACGGTGGCTTTGCCACAAATACGATGTCAACTACATGATCATGCAAAGCAATATGACAATTATGAAGCGTGTCATAATAACGGAACGGTGAAAAGTTGCATGGCAATATATCTCGGAATGGCTATGAAAATGCCATAATAGGTAGGTATGGTGGCTTTTTAGAGAAAGCTATATGGTGGGTTTATGGTACCGGCGAAAGTTGCGCAGTACTAGAGAGGCTAGCAATGGTGGAAGGGTGAGAGTGTGTATAATCCATGGACTCAACATTAGTCATAAAGAACTCACATACTTACTACAAAAATTTATTAGTTATTGAAACAAAGTACTACGCGCATGCTCCCAGGGGGATAGATTGGTAGGAAAAGACCATCGCTCGTCCCCGACCGCCACTCATAAGGAAGACAATCAATAAAGAAATCATGCTCCGACTTCATCACATAACGGTTCACCATACGTGCATGCTACGGGAATCACAAAATTTAGAACAAGTATTTCTCAAATTCACAACTAATCAACTAGCATGACTCTAATATCACCATCTTCATATCTCAAAACAATCATCAAGTATCAAACTTCTCATAGTATTCAATGCACTTTTTATGATAGTTTTTATTATACCCATCTTGGATGCCTATCATATTAGGACTAATTTCATAACCAAAGCAAATTACCATGCTGTTCTAAAGGACTCTAAAAATAATATAAGTGAAGCATGAGAGATCAATAATTTCTATAAAATAAAACCACCACTGTGCTCTAAAAGATATAAGTGAAGCACTAGAGCAAAATTATCTAGCTCAAAAGATATAAGTGAAGCACATAGAGTATTCTAATAAATTCCAAATCATGTGTGTCTCTCTCAAAAGGTGTGTACAGCAAGGATGATTGTGTTAAACTAAAAAGCAAAGACTCAAATCATGCTAGACGCTCCAAGCAAAACACATATCATGTGGTGAATAAAAATATAGCCTCAAGTAAAGTTACCGATGGAAGAAGACGAAAGAGGGGATGCCTTCCGGGGCATCCCCAAGCTTAGGCTTTTGGTTGTCCTTGAATTTTACCTTGGGGTGACTTGGTCATCTCCAAGCTTAGGCTCTTGTCACTCCTTATTCCATAATCCATCAAATCTTCACCCAAAACTTGAAAACTTCACAACACAAAACATAAACAGAAAATCTCATGAGCTTCGTTAGTATAAGAAAACAAACCACCACTTAAGGTACTGTAATGAACTCATTATTTATTTATTTTGGTGTTAAACCTACTGTATTCCAACTTCTGTATGGTTTATAACCTCCGATACTAGCCATAGATTCATCAAAATAAGCAAACAACACGCGAAAAACAGAATCTGTCAAAAACAGAACAGTCTGTAGTAATCTGTAGGTTTAGAATACTTCTGTAACCCCAAAAATTCTAAAATAAATTTGTGGACGTGAGTAATTTAACTATTAATCATACGCAAAAAGAATCAACCTAATCACACTCTCCAGTAAAAAATGGCAGCAAATCTCGTGAGTGCTAAAGTTTCTATTTTTTTTACAGCAAGATCACAAAGACTTCCCCCAAGTCTTCCCAAAGGTTCTACTCAGGACAAACACTAATTAAAAGCATAAAACCACATATAAATAGAGGCTAGATGAATTATTTATTGAATAACATCAAGGAAAAATATTGGGTTGCCTCCCAACAAGCGCTTTTCTTTAAAGCCTTTTAGCTAGGCAAAAGATTTCAATGATGCTCACATGAAAGACAAGAATTGAAGTACAAAGAGAGCATCATAAAACACATGACAAACACATCTAAGTATAACATACTTCCTATGCATAGGCATCTTATAGGCAAACAAATTATCAAGGCAAGCAAAAACTAGCATATGCAAGGAAGCGGAAAGAAACAATAGCAATCTCAACATAACGAGATGTAATTTAGTAACATGAAAATTTCTACAACCATATTTTCCTCTCTCATAATAATTACATGTAGGATCATAAGCAAATTCAACAATATAGCTATCACAAAAAATATTTTCAACACGATCCACATGCATGCAAAGTTGACACTCTTCCAAAATAGTGGGATTAACATTAACTAAAGTCATGACCTCTCCAAACCCACTTTTATCAAAAACTTTATAAGATTGAACATTCTCCAAATGTGGGATCTAAAGTTGACACTCTTCCAAACCCACTTTCAATATTATTGCAAACATTATAATCAATCTCATATTCATCATGGGGCTTAAATAAATTTTCAAGATCATAAAAAGAATCACCCCAATCATGATCATTGCAACAAGTAGTAGACATAGCAAAACTAGCATCCCTAAGCTTAGGGTTTTGCATATTATAAGCACAACTGACATTAATAGAATTTATACTATCATCATTGCAATCATGCTTTCTCTTCAAATATCCATCGTGAATCACTCCATAAAGTACTTCATCATAATTTTCAGATTCACGAATTTCAAGCAAAACTTCATAAAGATAATCTAGTGCACAAAACTCACTAGCAATTGGTTCACCATAATTGGATCTCTTAAAAAGATTAGCAAGCGGATGAGGATCCATAGATCTTAGGTTCTCTTTTTAGCAATAAATAAACAATTATTCCAACCAAACGAGCAAACAAGCCAAGTAAGACATCAAAGCAAATGGAAAGACGAACAGAAGAAGGGCGAATAAAATGGCAAGGGTGAAGTGGGGGAGAGGAAATGAGAGGCAAATGGCAAATAATGTAATGCGAGGGATAAGAGTTTGTGATGGGTACTTGGTATGTCTTGACTTGTGAGTAGATCTCCCCGGCAACGGTGCCAGAAATCCTTCTTGCTACCTCTTGAGCACTGCGTTGGTTTTCCCTTGAAGAGGAAAGGGTGATGCAGCAAAGTAGCATAAGTATTTCCCTCCGTTTTTGAGAACCAAGGTATCAATCCAATAGGAGACTACACGCAAGTCACTCGTACCTACACAAACAAATAAGAACCTCGCAACCAACGCGATAAAGGGGTTGTCAATCCCTTCACGGTCACTTATGAGAGTGAGATCTGATAGAGATAATAATAATAAGATAACTATTTTTGGCATTTTTATGATATAGATTGAAAGTAAAGATTGCAAAATAAACGGCGCAAGAAATAGCAAGTTGACGGGAGATTAATATAATAGAGAATAGGCCCGAGGGGCATAGGTTTCACTAGTGGCTTCTCTCAAGATAGCATAAGTATTATGGTGGGTGAACAAATTACTGTCGAGCAATTCATAGAAAAGTGCATAATTATGAGAATATCTAGGCATATCATGTATATAGGCATCACGTCCGCGACAAGTAGACCGAAACGATTCTGCATCTACTACTATTACTCCACACATCGAGCGCTATCCAGCATGCATCTAGAGTATTAAGTTCATAGGAACAGAGTAATGCATTAAGCAAGATGACATGATGTACAGGGATAAACTCAAGAAATATGATATAAACCCCATCTTTTTATCCTCGATGACAACAATACAATACGTGCCTTGCTGCCCCTGCTGTCACTGGGAAAGGACACCGCAAGATTGAACCCAAAGCTAAGCACTTCTCCCATTGCAAGAAAGATCAATCTAGTAGGCCAAACCAAACTGATAATTCGAAGAGACTTGCAAAGATAACAAATCATACATAAACGAGTTTAGAGAAGAATCAAATATTGTTCATAGATAATCTTGATCATAAACCCACAATTCATCGGATCTTGACAAACACACCGCAAAAAGAGTTACATCGAATAGTTCTCCAAGAAGATCGAGGAGAACTTTGTATTGAGGTCCAAAGAGAGAGAAGAAGCCATCTAGCTAATAACTATGGACCCGAAGGTCTAAGGAAAACTACTCACACGTCATCGGAGAGGCTATGGTGTTGATGTAGAAGCCCTCCGTGATCGATTCCCCCTCCGGCGGAGCTCCGGAAAAGGCCCAAGATGGGATCTCTTGGGTACAGAAGGTTGCGGCGGTGGAAATAGGGCTTTGTGGTGCTCCTGGATGTTTTCGGGGTATGTGGACATATATAGGAGGAAGAAGTGGGTCGATGGAGCCACGAGGGGCCCATGAGGGTGGGGGCGCGCTCAGGGGGCAGGCGCGCCTCCCTACCTCGTGGCCTTGTTGTTGATTTCTTGACGTCGACTCCAAGTCCTCTGGATCACGTTTGTTCCAAAAAAACTCTCCCGAAGGTTTCATTCCGTTTGATATTCCTTTTCTGCGAAACAGTGAAATAGGCAAAAAAACAACAAATTGCACTGGGCCTTGGGTTAGTAGGTTAGTCCCAAAAATAATATAAAAGTGTATAAATAAGCCCATTAACATCCAAAACAGATAATATAATAGCATGGACCAATAAAAAATTATAGATATGTTGGAGACGTATCACAGACCAGGAATAGCTCGCAAAGAGCGACGTAGCCTACGATGTGCAGAATGGAACCCGGTGTGAGATTGTGCAGTTGGAGGCCATAGTACTCCAGAAGACCTCGGAGGAAGGGGTGGATTGGAAACCCGACGCCTCTTATTAAGAAGGATGTAAAGCACACTCGCTCTCCCCTGGATGGATTGGGGAAATTTTCAGCCAGGGCTTCACCCGTAAAAGAGGTTAACCCTGCTCGAACAGGGACTAGATCGGCGAGGGGAAGAAACCCCTGTGTTTGAAGCTTGGCCAGCTGATCGTGGGATACGGAACATCTCTCCCAATCGCCTTTTCAGAGCCATGGGGGCGGGAGGAAGAACTGGGAGCAATAACCATGCTGGAATGGTTTCTCCTAGCAAGCTCTAAGGATTTTCCGCTCGATGTGGGATGGGATCTGAGATCCAGTCACTTTAATAGACACCCTTCTTACATGTCCAGGGTGGTATGTGCAAAAAGTACTCTGACCTTTCGTGTTCCCTTGACATGTGGAAGTCGAAGCGGTTGAGGCGCAGAAGCCAATGGGTATGACATTAAATGGAAAGCCGAGTATGACTCTTCGGATCAAAAGCTTTGAAGTGTTTGGAGGAAGAACCCGCCTTGCAATGCCTAAGACTATCAGCGCGCCGGACACATCGTCATTGAAGCCTGGTTCGGGGGCTACCGAGGGAGTCCGGGATTAAGGGGTCCTCGGGCGTCCGGCATGTGTGACATGGGCCAGACTATTGGGCCATGAAGATACAAGATAGAAAACTTCTTCCCGTGTCCGCTTGGGACTCTCCTTTGCGTGGAAGGCAAGCTAGGCGTCCGGATGAATTATTTCCTTTCTATGTAACCAACTTTGTATAACCCTGGGCCCCTCCGGTGTATATATAAACTGGAGGGTTTTAGTCCTTAAGAACAATCATAATCATACAACCTAGACTTCTAGGGTTTAGCTACAATGATCTCGTGGTAGATCAACTCTTGTAATCTTCATACTCATCAATATCAATCAAGCACGACGTAGGGTATTACCTCCATCAAGAGGGCCCGAACCTGGGTAAACATTGTGTCCCCTGTCTCCTATTACCATCGATCCTAGACGCATAGTTCGGGACCCCCTACCCGAGATCTGCTGGTTTTGACATCGACAGAGGTCACGGGAGAAATTATGCTGCAAGTAATCATGTGAACTTGATATGTGTTCGATATTTTGATAGTTGTATGTTGTGATTCCCTTAGTGGTCTCATGTGAACATCAACTACATGACACTTCACCATATTTGGGCTTAAGGGAATGCATTGTGGAGTAGCAATTAGATGATGGGTTGCGAGAGTGACAGAAGCTTAAACCCCAGTTTATACGCTTTTCCGTAAGGGACCGATTGGATCCAAAAGTTTAATGCTATGGTTAGAATTTATTCTTAATACTTTTCTCGGTGTTGCGGATGCTTGCGGGAGGGTGATACGTCCATTTTGCATCATGTTTCCTTACTGTTATTTACAATTTTTTTATCCATAATAATGCTTTTTGGAGTAATTCTAATGCATTTGTCTCATAATTTGCAAGGTACACACCAAGAGGGAGAATTCTGGCAGCTGGAAATTTGGACCTGGAAAACCTACGTCAGGCCACCTATTCTACACAACTCTAAACAAGCTGAAACTTCACGGAGATTTTTTATGGATTATTTAAGAATTATTGGAGCAAATAACTACCAGAGGGGGCCCACCAGGTGGGCACAACCAACCTGGGTGTGCCAGGGAGCCCAGGCGTGCCCTGGTGGGTTGTGCCCTCCTCGGCCCACCTCCAGTGCCCTTCTTTTGGTATATAAGTCATTTTGACCTAGAAAAAAAATAAAAAGAGGACTTCCGGGATGCAGCGCCGCCGTCTCGAGGCGAAACTTGGGCAGGAGCACTTTTGCCCGCCAGCGGAGCAATTCCGCCGGGGGAACTTCCCTCCCGGAGGGGGAAATCATCGTCATCATCATCACCAACAACTCTCCCATCCTGGGGAGGGCAATCTCCATCGACATCTTCAATAACATCGTCTCCTCTCAAACCCTAGTTCATCTCTTGTGTTCAATCTTGTTACCGGAACTATAGATTGGTACTTGTGGGTGACTAGTAGTGTTGATTACATCTTGTAGTTGATTACTATATGGTTTATTTGGTGGAAGATTAATTATATGTGCAGATCCAATATGCTATTTAATACCCCTCTAATCATGAGCATGTTTATCTTTTGTGAGTAGTTACTTTTGTTCTTGAGGTCACGGGAGAAATCATGTTGCAAGTAATCATGTGAATTTGATATGTGTTCGATATTTTGATAGTATGTATGTTGTGATTCCCTTAGCGGTGTCATGTGAACGTCGACTACATGGCACTTCACCATATTTGGGCCTAAGGGAATGCATTGTGGAGTAGCAATTAGATGTTTGGTTGCGAGAGTGACAGAAACTTAAACCCCAGTTTATGCGCTATTCCGTAAGGACCGATTGGATCCAAAAGTTTAATGCTATGGTTAGAATTTATTCTTTATACTTTTCTCATAGTTGCGGATGCTTGCGGGAGGGTTAATCACTAGTAGGAGGTTTGTTCAAGTAAGAACATCACCTAAGCCCCGGTCCACCCACATATCGAATTATCAAAGTAGCAAACACGAATTGAACCAGCATGATGAAAGTGACTAGATGAAATTCCCGTGGACCCTCAAGAACGCTTTGCTCATCACAAAAGACCATTTTGGCATGTCCTTTGCCTCAAAAGGATTGGGCTACCTTGCTGCACTTTTGTTACTATGATCGTTACTTGCTCATTACAAATTATCTTGCTATCAAACTACTCTGTCACTTACAATTTCAGCACTTACAAACATTACCTTACTGAAAACTACTTGTAATTTCCTTCTGCTCCTCGTTGGGTTCGAAAATCTTACTTATCGAAAAGAGATACAATTCATCCCCTGTACTTGTGGGTCATCAAGGCTATTTTTTGGCGCCGTTGCCGGGGAGTGAAGCGCCTTTGGTAAGGAAACATTTATATAGTGTGCTGAAATTTATTGTCACTTGTTACTATGGAAAACAATCCTTTGAGGGGTTTGTTCGGGGTATCTTCACCTCGTCCGGAACCACAATTAGCTACCCCTCTACCTACTATACCTACTAAAAATATTGAATATGAAATTCCTTCAGGTATGATAGAACAACTGCTAGCTAATCCTTATGCAGGAGATGAAACCGAACCTCCTGATATGCACTTCATATATGTAGAACAAATTTGTGGATTATTTAAGCTTGCAGGTTTACCCGGAGATAAAGTTATGAAGAAGGTTTTCCCTTTATCCTTGAAGGGAAAATCATTGGCATGGTATAGGCTATGTGATGATATTGGATCATGGAATTGGAGTTCCACCAAAAAAATTATCCTATGCATCTAGTTCATCGTGATTGGAATTATATATATATAATTTTTGGCCTAGTGAAGGATAAAGTATCGCTCTAGCTTGGGGGAGGCTTAAGTCAATTTATATTCATGCCCCTATCATGAGCTCTCAAGAGAAATTATTATTCAGAACTTTTATGCCCGGCTTTCTCGTAATGATCAAACCATGCTTGATACTTCTTGTGCTGGTTCCTTTATGAAGAAGACTATTGAATTCTGGTGGGATCTTTTGGTAATAATTAAACGCAACTCTGAAGATTGGGAACTCAACAAAGGTAAAGAGTCAGGTATTAAACTTAAGTATGATTGTGTTAAATCTTTTATGGATACCGATGCTTTTCAAAAGTTTAGCACTAAATATGGACTTGACTCTGAGATAGTAGCCTCCTTTTGTGAATCATTTGCTACTCATGTCGAACTCCCTAAAGAGAAGTGGTTTAAATAGCACCTGCCTATTAAAGAAGAAACCAAAGAATCAATACAGTTAAAGAAGAAACTATACTTTATAATGCTGATCCAGTTGTTCCTTCTACTTATATTGAGAAACCACCTTTCCCTATTAGGATAAAGGAACATTCTAAAGTTTCAACTGCGGTTAACAAAAGCTACATTAGAACACCTAAACCTGATGAACAAATTAAAGTTGAACCTAGTATTGCTATGGTTAAAGATCTCTTGGAAGAAGATATGGATGGGCATGTTATTTACTTCTGTGAAGAAGCTGCTAGAATTGCCAAACCTAATAAAAAGGACAAACATAGACCTGTTGTTGGCATGCCTGACATCTCAGTTAAAATAGGAGATCACTGTTATCATGGTTTATGTGACATAGGTGCTAGTGTGAGTGCTATTCCTTATACCTTATATCAAGAAATTATGAAAGACATAGCACCCACGAAGATAGAAGAAATAGATGTTACTATTAAACTTGCTAATAGAGACACAATATCACCAATTGGGATTGTTAGATATGTTGAAATCTTGTGTGGGAAAATAAAATACCCACCTAATTTTCTTGTTCTTGGTTCCCCACAAGATGACTTTTGTTCCATTATCTTTGGTAGACCTTTCCTGAACACCGTTAATGCTAAGATAGATTGTGAGAAACCAACTGTCGGTGTTAGTTTTGGTAATGAGTCTCATGAGTTTAATTTTTCCAAGTTTAGTAGAAATCTTGATGAAAAATAATTGCCTAGTAAGGATGAATTAATTGGTCTTGCTTCTATTGCTGTACCACCTACTGATCCTTTGGAACAATATTTGCTAGACCATGAGAATGATTTTCATATGCATGAAAGAAAAGAAATAGATAAAAATTTCTTTGAACAACACCATCTGCTTAAACACAATTTGCATATTGAAACTCTAGGAAGTCCTCCTCTACCTAAAGGTGATCCTGTGTTTGAATTAAAACAATTGCCAGACACTTTGAAATGTGCTTACCTTGATGAAAAGAAGATATATCCTGATATTATTAGTGCTAACCTTTCAGAACATGAAGAAGAAAGATTATTGGAAGTTCTAAGGAAGCATCGAGCTACTATTGGATATACTCTTGATGATTTAAAGGGAATTATTCCCACTCTATGTCAGCACAAAATTAATATGGAACCTGATGCTAAACCCATTTTTGATCACCAATGTCGGTTAAATCCGAAGATGAAAGAAGTGGTAAGAATGGAAATATTAAAACTTCTAGAAGCAGGTATAATCTATCCCATAGCTGATAGTAGATGGGTAAGCCTTGTTCATTATGTTCCTAAGAAAGGTGATATTACTGTTGTTCCTAATGATAAGAATGAAATTATTCCACAAAGAATTGTCACAGGCTATATAATGGTAATAGATTTTAGAAAACTAAACAAAGCAACTAGAAAATATCATTACCCTTTGCCTTTTATTGATTAAATTCTTGAAAGATTATCTAAGCACACACACTTTTGCTTCCTTGATGGATATTATGGCTTTTCACAAATACCTGTTTCTCAACCTGATCAAGAAAAGACCACTTTTACTTGTCCCTTTGGAACCTATGCTTATAGACGTATGCCTTTTGGTTCATGTAATGCATCTGCTACCTTTCAAAGATGTATGACTGCTATATTCTCTGACTTTTGTGAAAAGATTGTTGAGGTTTTCATGGATGACTTCTGTGTCTATGGGAAGACTTTTGATGATTGTTTAAGCAATCTTGATCGAGTTTTGCAGAGATGTGAACAAACAAATCTTGTCTTGAATTGAGAGAAGTGCCACTTTATGGTTAATGAAGGCATTGTCTTGGGTCATAAAATTTCTAAAAGAGGTATTGAAGTGGATCAAGCTAAGGTTGATGCAATTAAGAAAATGCAATGTCCCAAAGATATAAAAGGTATTCGTAGTTTCTTAGGTCATGATGGTTTCTATAGGAGATTTATCAAAGACTTTTCAAAAATTTCTAGGCCTCTTACTAGTCTCTTGTAGAAGGATATTCCTTTTGTTCTTGATGATGATTGTTTAGAAGGCTTTGAAACACTTAAGAAAGCCTTAATTTCTGCACCTATTGTTCAACTACCTGATTGGAACTTGCCTTTTGAAATTATGTGTGATGCTAGTGATTATGCTGTTGTGCTGTTCTAGGACAAAGAGTTCATAAGAAACTTAATGTTATTCATTATGCTACTAAAACTCTAGACAGTGCTCAAAGAAATTATGCTACTACTAAAAAAGAATTCTTAGCGATTGTGTTTGCTTGTGATAAATTTAGACCCTATATTGTTGATTCCAAAGTAACTGTTCACACAGAACATGCTGCCATTAAATATCTTATGGAAAAGAATGATGCTAAACCTAGACTTATTCGATGGGTTCTCTTATTACAATAATTTGATTTACATATCATTGATAGAAAAGGAGCTGAGAACCCAGTAGTTGATAATTTATCTAGGCTTGAAAATGTGCTTGATGACCCACTACCTATTGATGATAGTTTTCCTGATGAGCGGTTAGCTGCAATAAATGTTTCTCATTGTACTCCTTGGTATGCGGATTATGCTAATTACATTGTTGCTAAATATTTACCACCTAGCTTTACATACCAACAAAAGAAAAAAATTCTTCTATGATTTAAGACATTACTTTTGGGATGACCCACATCTTTATAAATAAGGAGTAGATGGTATTATTAGACATTGTGTACCTGAGCATGAACAGGGATAAATCCTACAGAAATGTCACTCCGAGGCTTATGGAGGGCATCATGCTGGAGATAGAACTGCTCACAAGGTATTGAAATCTGTATTTTATTGGCCTACTCTCTTCAAGGATGCCCGTAAGTTCGTCTTATCTTGTGATGAATGTCAAAGAATAGGTAATATCGGTAAGCGTCAAGAAATGCCTATGAATTATTCATTTGCTGTTGAACCATTTGATGTTTGGGGATTTGATTACATAGGACCTTTTCCTTACTCTAACGGGTATACACATATTTTGGTTGTCGTTGATTATGTTACTAAATGGGTAGAAGCTATTCCAACTACTCCCTCCGGTCCTTTTTACTCTGCATATTAGATTTGGGTCAAGTCAAACTTTACAAAGTTTGACCAAATATATATTTAAAAATATCAATATCTACCATACCAAATATATATCCCATGAAACCACATTTCGTAATGAATCTAACAAAATTGATTTGGCATCGTAAATGTTAATACTTTTTTCTATAAATTCGATCAAAGTAGAGATGCTTTGACTTCAGACAAAACTTATATGCAGACTAAAAAGGACCAGAGGGAGTAGTAGTGTTGATCACAACACCTCTATTAAAATGCTTAAGGAAGTTATTTTCCCAAGGTTTGGAGTCCCTAGATATTTAATGACTGATGGTGGTTCACACTTTATTCATGGTGCTTTCCGTAAAATGCTTGCCAAGTATGATGTTAACCATAGAATTGCATCACCATATCATCGTCAGTCTAGTGGTCAAGTTGAACTTAGCAATAGATAAATAAAATTAATATTGCAAAAGACTGTCAGTAGGTTCAGGAAGAATTGGTCTAAGAAATTAGATGATGCACTTTGGGCTTATAGTACAACATATAAAAATCCTATGGGTATGTCTCCTTATAAAATGGTTTATGGAAAAGCATGCCATTTGCCTCTTGAGTTAGAACATAAAGCATTTTGGGCAATCAAAGAACTCAATTATGATTTCAAACTTGCTGGTGAAAAGAGGTTATTTGATATTAGCTCATTAGGTGAATGGAGAACCCAAGCTTATGAAAATGCAAAATTATTCAAAGAAAAAGTTAAAAGATGGCTTGACAAAAGAATTCAAAAGCGTGAGTTTAAAGTTGGAGAACATGTTCTTTTGTACAACTCTCGTTTTAGATTCTTTGCAGGAAAGCTCCTCTCAAAATGGGAAGTCTCGTACGTCATTGATACGTCTCCAACGTATCTATAATTTTTTATTGTTCCATGCTATATTATATTCTGTTTTGGGCATTATTGGGCTTTATTATACACTTTTATATTATTTTTGGGACTAACCTATTAACCGGAGGCCCAACCCAGAATTGCTGTATTTTTGCCTATTTTAGGGTTTCGCAGAAAAAGCATATCAAACGGAGTCCAAACGGAATGAAACCTTCGGGAATGTGATTTTCGGAACGAACATGATCCAGAGGACTTGGACCCTACGTCAAGACATTAACTAGGAGGCCACGAGCGCGCCTACCCCCTGGGCGCGCCCTCCACCCTCGTGGGCCCCCTGTTGCTCCACCGACGTACTCCATCCTCCTATATATACCTACGTACCCCCAAACTACCAGATACGGAGCCAAAACCCTAATTCCACCGCCGTAACTTTCTGTATCCACGAGATCCCATCTTGGGGCCTATTCCGGAGCTCCGCCGAAGGGGGCATCGATCACGGAGGGCTTCTACATCAACACCACAGCCCTTTCGATGAAGTGTGAGTAGTTTACCTCAGACCTATGGGTCCATAGTTATTAGCTAGATGGCTTCTTCTCCCTTTTGGATCTCAATACAAAGTTCTCCCCCTCTCTTGTGGAGATCTATTCGATGTAATCTTCTTTTGCGGTGTGTTTGTTGAGACCGATGAATTGTGGGTTTATGATCAAGTTTATCTATTAACAATATTTGAATCTTCTCTGAATTATTTTATGTATGTTTGGTTATCTTAGCAAGTCTATTCGAATTATCAGTTTGGTTTGGCATACTAGATTGATCTTTCTTGCAATGGGAGAAGTGCTTAGCTTTGGGTTCAATCTTGCGGTGTCCTTTCCCAGTGATAGTAGGGGCAGCAAGGCACGTATTGTATTGTTGCCATCGAGGATAACAAGATGGGGTTTATTTCATATTGCATGAGTTTATCCCTCTACATCATGTCATCTTGCTTAAAGCGTTACTCTATTCTCTTGAACTTAATACTCTAGATGCATGCTGGATAGCGGTCGATGTGTGGAGTAATAGTAGTAGATGCAGGCGGGAGTCGGTCTACTTGTCTCATACGTGATGCCTATATACATGATCATAGCTAGATATTCTCATAATTATGCTCAATTCTGTCAATTGCTCAACAGTAATTTGTTTACGCGCCGTGAATACTTATGCTCTCGAGAGAAGCCACTAGTGAAATCTATGGCCCCCGGGTCTATCTTCTATCATATTAATCTTCCAATACTTAGTTATTTTTATTGCCTTTTATTTTACTTTGCATCTTTATCATAAAAATACCAAAAATATTATCTTATCATATCTATCAGATCTCACTCTCGTAAGTGACCGTGTAGGGATTGACAACCCCTTATCGCGTTGGTTGCGAGGATTTATTTGTTTGTGTAGGTACGAGGGACTCGTGCGTGGCCTCCTACTAGATTGTTACCTTGGTTCTCAAAAACTAAGGTAAATACTTACGCTACTTTGCTGCACCACCCTTTCCTCTTCAAGGGAAAACCAACGCAAGTGCTCAAGAGGTAGCAAGAAGGATTTCTGGCGCCGTTGCCGGGGAGGTCTACGCAAAAGTCAACATACGAAGTACCCATCACAACCCTTATCTCCCGCATTACATTGTTTGCCATTTGCCTCTCGTTTTCCTCTCCCCCACTTCACCCTTGCCATTTTATTCGCCCTCTCTCTCTATCCTCCCTCTCTTTCTCTATTTGCCTCTTTTTGCCCGTTTCTTGTTTGCTTGTGTGTTGGATTGCTTGCTTGTCACGATGGCTTTACCTAGATTTGGTGATCCTCACAAAGGTTTGAAGAGATCGAAAGCAACTTCAGGAGTTTTATGGTTTTACAATTTGAGCATAATAGTTTCTTTAAAAATGAGCTTAAAGAACAAAAAAGTTTTATGAGTTTTATGAATAAATAGCTCGATGATATGTCTAAAGAATTTGAAGGTTTGAAATCTCAGATTGCTTATCTTGAGAAGTTAATAGCTGAAGTTTCGAATAAGCAAGCCACCTTAGTTAATAAGATGGCCGCTAAGCCAGAAAATTTTATGGAAGATAAAGATGAAGATCTAAAAGTTATTGATGTGTCCCCTATTAAATCTTCGTTTTGCAATATGAATCTTGATAATGATGGGACTGAATATGATCCACCTTTACCTAGACGGCGTTCCCAAAATTCGGAGTCTTTAGATCTTGATGCTAACATTGTTAAAAGTGGGATTGAAGAAGTCAAAACTTTAAATATTTATGAACCCACTATATTGTATTTCAAGGAATTTAATTATGACAATTGCTCTTTGATATATTGTATTTCCTTGTTGCAATCCATGCTAAGTTCTCCTCATGCTTATAGTCAAAATAAAGCTTTTACTAAACATATCGTTGATGCTTTGATGCAATCTTATGAAGAAAAACTTGAGTTGGAAGTTTCTATACCTAGAAAACTTTATGATGAGTGGGAACCTACTATTAAAATTAAAATTAAAGATCATGAATGCTATGCTTTGTGTGATTTGGGTGCTAGTGTTTCCACGATTCCAAAGACTTTGTGTGATTTGTTAGGTTTCCGTAATTTTGATGATTGCTCTTTAAACTTGCACCTTGAGGATTCCACTATTAAGAAACCTATGGGAAGAATTAATGATGTTCTTATTGTTGCAAATAGGAATTATGTGCCCTTAGATTTTATTGTTCTTGACATAGATTGCAATCCTTCATGTCCTATTATTCTTGATAGACCTTTCCTTAGAACGATTGGTGCAATTATTGATATGAAGGAGGGGAATATTAGATTCCAATTTCCGTTAAGGAAAGGCATGGAACACTTCACTAGAAAGAAAAGAAAATTACCTTATGAATCTATTATGAGAGCCACTTATGGATTGCCTACCAAAGATGGCAACACCTAGATCTATCCTTGCTTTTTATGCCTAGCTAGGGGCGTTAAACGATAGCGCTTGTTGGGAGGCAACCCAATTTTATTTTTATTCCTTGATTTTTGCTCCTGTTTATTAATAAATAATTTATCTAGCCTCTGTTTTGGTTGTGTTTAATTAGTGTTTGTGCCAAGTAGAACCGTTGGGAAGACTTGGGGAAAGTCTTGTTAATCTTGTTGTAAAAAACAGAAACTTTAGAGCTCACGAGAACTGCTGCCATTTTTATTTGGAAAGTGATATTTAGTTAATTATTTTTTCAGATAATTAATAGATAAATTCCTCACGTCCAGAAATTTATTTTAGAATTTTTGGGGTTCCAGATTTTGCGTTATCTACATATTACTGCAGACTGTTCTGTTTTTGACAGATTCTGTTTTTCGTGTGTTGTTTGCTTATTTTGATGAATCTATGGCTAGTAAAATAGTTTATAAACCATAGATAAGTTGGAATACAGTGGGTTTAACACCAATATAAATAAAGAATGAGTTCATTACAGTACCTTGAAGTGGTGTTTTGTTTTCTTTCGCTAACAGAGCTCACGAGATTTTCTACTTTAAGTTTTGTGTTGTGAAGTTTTCAAGTTTTGGGTAAAGATTTGATGGATTATGGAACAAGGAGTGGCAAGAGCCTAAGCTTGGGGATGCCCATGGCACCCCCAAGATAATCTAAGGACACCTAAAAGCCAAAGCTTAGGGATGCCCCGGAAGGCATCCCCTCTTTCGTCTACTTCTATCGGTAACTTTACTTGGAGCTATATTTTTATTTACCACATGATATGTGTTTTGCTTGGAGCGTATTGTATTATTTGAGTCTTTATTGGTTAGTTTTCCACGATCATCCTTGCTGCACACACCTTTTTGAGAGATACACACATGATTCGGAAATTATTAGAATACTCTATGTGCTTCACTTATATCTTTTGAGTTATATAGTTTTTGCTCTAGTGCTTCACTTATATCTTTTAGAGCATGTCGGTGGATTTGTTTTATAGAAACCATTGTTCTCTCATGCTTCACTTAGATTATTTTGAGAGTCCTACGAAACAGCATGGTAATTTTCTTTAATTATTTGAGGCATTCAAGATTAAATAAATAAAATTTTCTTATGAGTGTTGTCGGTGTCAAAACCGGCGGATCTCGGGTAGGGGGTCCCGAACTGTGCGTCTAGGCCGGATGGTAACAGGAGGCAAGGGACACGAAGTTTTACCCAGGTTCGGGCCCTCTTGATGGAGGTAAAACCCTACGTCCTGCTTGATTAATATTGAAGATATGGGTGTTACAAGAGTAGATCTACCACGAGATCAGATAGGCTAAACCCTAGAAGCTAGCCTATGGTATGATTGTATGTTGTGATTGTTGTCCTACGGACTAAAAACCCTTCAGTTTATATAGACACCGGAGAGGGTTAGGGTTACACAAGGTCGGTTACAAAGGAGGAGATATCCATATACGTATTGCCTAGCTTGCCTTCCACGCCAAGTAGAGTCCCATCCGAACACGAGACGAAGTCTTCAATCTTGTATCTTCATAGTCTAACAGTCCGGCCAATGGAGATAGTCCGGCTGTCCGGAGACCCCCTAATCCAGGACTCCCACAGTAGCCCCTGAACCAGGCTTCAATGATGATGAATCCGGCGCGTAGTTGTCTTTGGCATTGCAAGGCGGGTTCCTTCTCCGAATACATCACAGAAGAATTTGAATACGAGGATAATGTCCGACCCTGCAAATAAGTACCACATTCCACCGCAGAGAGAATAATTTTTTCGTAGATCTAATTTGCTGGCTTGTTTTGACATCATGATGTCATGTCATGGCCCGGTGATTATTCGAACCGTTTCTCTTAACCAGCTCCACACATAACGCGAGGCGGTTTCTTGACACGCCTTGCCAAAGCGGAGATCGTGTTCCCCTAATTACGGGATTCTCATTAATACGGTCGTGGGTAACCCAACCGCATCTAGGACTCCTAGATTATAGGCAAGTCCCAAATGGCTACAGAGAGGATGCTTGATATTCACCCTCTTTATAAGGGGACAAGGTTTTCTCTTTTTCCCTCTCGTGCTCAACCAAACCCTTCCCCAGCCTCGAGTTCTAACACCCAAAGCCCAGGTTAGGTGCTCCGGATCTTCAATCATGTCCGGATCCAGCCTGCAAGGCCGATGGATGCCCTCCTCCGTGACGGAAGAGGACATTAAGAAGTTGAGGGAGGCCAGATACCTGACCGCCGAGGTGTCGCATCGGCTGCCTGCTCGAGGGCAGGTCGTCCCTACTCGCGAACCCAACGAGAACGTTGTGTTCCTCTCCCACTTCCTCCGGGGTCTAGGCCTCACTCTGGATCCCTTCGTCAGGGGCTTGATGTTCTATTACGGGCTAGATTTCCACGATCTAGCTCCGGACTCCTTTCTTCACATCACGACATTTATTATCGTGTGTGAGGCCTTCCTCTGTGTGACCCCTCACTTCGGCCTGTGGCTCAAGACCTTTGAAGTACAACCGAAGGTGATCGAGGGGCAGCATGTAGCTTGCGGAGGTGCATCAATAGGCAAGATGGCAGGAGCTCCATGGCCGAAAGGTTCCTTTCCATAGGTGTCCGAATTATGGCAATGGGAGTGGTTCTACGTCACGGCTCCCAGAAGTGCCAAGTGGGCGGCTGCCCCCGCTTTCTGCCCGGGCCCCTCACCACAACTGATGTCATGGACTAGCAGGGGTCTGAGCTGGGGTCCAGCCAAGGACGTGCCTATATTGCAAAGCCGCATCTGAGATCTCTTCGAGGGAGATTTTAATTTGATTGCGGTAATACAAGTTATGCTGGTTCATCAAGTCCAGCCTTGCAAACGCCGGCCCCTGCGCTTGTGGGAGTTCAACCCAGAGGGACCATGTGCCATTCAAAGTTTCCTCGGCCTGACGCACGAGGAGATGTACAAGTCATTCTTCAGACCTCAAGTGGAATGTCCGAATATCACCGAGGACGTGGGCCTGAGCAGTAACCGCGCCGCCGAACAAGTAAGAAATCCCCTGGCCGAACACGCTGTCTTTTATTCGAAGTTATTTCTGAGAGTCCGCTTTTTGACCAGGACTGGCTAACAAAGGCGAAGATGATTCGGTGCTTGGCTCCCCTCCCTGAGGGTTTGGAAAATTCGGTATTAGAGAAGATGCTCGAGGTCGCACCTTGTCCGGAGCCCCTGAAGGAAGATACCGAGGGAGATAATACGGGCGGACGCGGGCCCCCATCGCTATCCGCTCCAACCGAGGGAACGAGCGTCTCCACGAAGGAGGACGATCGGGGGAGGAAAAGGACTGCTTCCGAGGATCCGGAAGCCGAAGCCTCCAAACGGGAGAAGAGGTCTCCCACTGAGGGTCCTGCCTTGGGGGGTGTTTTTGCCGCGTAGAGTCCGCGGGGGGATTAGCCCTCCAACGAGTCGTAAGTGATCCAAAATATTTTAATAGTAAGGGTATGCTATCTTTTTCCTCTGAGAAAATAACCACCGCATCTATCTTGCAGTTCAGGCCTCAGCCCCTCTCAAATGAGCTCATCTTCGGGGGATCTTCTTCCAGAGATGATGGAGAGCGAAATGCCTCCCCCGGACTCCTCCGCTCCAGAAGCAGGCGACCCCAAAGTGTCGTCGCGGAGGGCCTCTCCGGATCCGGTGAGGCTAGAAGATAGTCCCGTAGACTCCCAAAGTCCCTAGTGTCCGGCTCCCGAAGAGAGCATACGAAAGAGTCCGACACCGTCTGGTGTGCGGTCGGACGTTCTGAGGGAGTTGGTGGGGCGAGCGGCCATCTCAGAAGAGCACCGTACGCTGATGGGTATGGTGATGGAGAGAATCTCGTCCGCTGAAAGCGGATTACATGAAGCCTTTATGAGTCTATTGACAGGCTTTGAGGTATGTGAGATAATATGTGATAGTACTGCACATGTTAGGTGTGCCCTGTGTAGATAGTAGCCCCTGAGACTCTGGTTGTCATCGAGAACGGCGGCGAACAGAGGATCACATTCCCAGGCAATAACCAAACTGCCTCTATGTGCAGGTGGTGGAAGCTCCGGTGGCTAGCCGGACTAGGGAGTTTGCCCAATTAAAACAGCAACTGGATGCGGCAGACGCCGACATCGAGCTTGTTAACAAGAGGCTTGACGAGGCACAGGGTAAGTGTTATTATCCGGTGAACGCCACATAGTAAGAGCAGCATAATGCCAGTATCTTTAATATGTTGTGACTGCAGATGGAGTTGCCACCGTGGAAGCCTTGCGGGCGGAACTTGCCCGAGCCAAGGAACAAGCGAGGATTAGTAATGCGGCTGCTTTGAAGGCGGCCGAAGAGTTGAAAGTCGAGAAGGCCGCACATTGCGAGAGCCAGGAGAAGATGGCCAAGATGGCGGTAGAGTTAAAAGACACTACCGACCGTTGCCGGGTCCTTGAGAAAGAAAACCGAGCGAAGGCAACGGACCTTGAGAAGGCCGTGGTGGCGGACAAAGACACCCGTTCTGCTATGAGAGCAAGAAGGAGGAGCTGCAGGAAGCCGGGGATATTGCGGCTGGGAGACCCTTCATGTTACGGAGGAAGTTCGGAGATCCTCAGTATGCCCCTCTGGATCGGCTGTGTAGTTCGGCAGATGCGTATATGGATTTGGCGGCGAGCGCTGCCGATGCGGCCAAGTACTTCCAAGGTCAGACAGATCGTGAAGAGGACAAGCTATTCTGGGCGCAATTCCACGTTCCAGAATGTCCGCTTTCATTGACTGACCAGCTAGCTGAATGGGCTGAACTGAACAGGTTGTCCGGACTCGCCATGAGGTCTGTTGTGGATCAGCTATGGCCGGAAAGACCAAAGCCGAACAGCTATTTCAGCTTAGTGCAGCAGTTCCTTGATGCGGTGCCGCGCATTAATGCGATGAAGAGGTCGGCGTGCATAGAAGGCTCGCGGATAGCCCTTGCCCGTGTTAAAGCATACTGGGCAGAGATGGACACTACCACCGTTGCGGCGCAGGGATCGGCCATAGGCCGGGTGGCTGCCGAGGACTATTTCGAGGAAGTTCTCGAGGGTGCTCGTTTGATAGAGGCCTAGCGCTCGAAAAATATTATGTTTGAGTGATATGTATTTTCCTTGTAAGCACAATTCTTTTATGAATTTTTTATAAGGTTATGTTTATACTTTTGCCTGAAAGTAGTATGATGCCTCCTGTGCGGCCGTTTATGTATACATGTGTATAACCTGAAAGATTGCAGCCGTCGGCTTCAACCCCCACGCATAAAATGCGGGGGTGTTCACAAAAAACGCGTGTTCACACTTAACCCAACGTCTTGGTCCTATTAAGGAGGTGATAGCGTAGCGAGCGAGGCAACCGAACTATAATGCTTTAACACTTTCACTTAGCCATAGGAGTTTGATAGTGGGGCTACTAGATAGCCCCTGGTGGCTCCACACTCTCCCGATCGCGGGGTGCATACATGCCTGGCCGGAAACGGCCCTTCGTTAAGGCGGAGGAATTCTAACATTCCGATAGGTCACCGAGTGGCTGACCAGTCTCACGCTATATCATGACAGTCAGTTTTCGGCTTTCTCTACTGAGGTGCTCGTCCGGATGAACCAGGGCACAATCGCAGTAGTTCTCCTGGTGCTACCTTAGCCGGTAAATTGGAACATAAGGCACCAAAACATAGGAGCCGGGCAAACCCAACATTTGACCAAAGACAATGATTCGGAGCTGATGCATATAAGGCCAAACTCGCGATGCCGAACACTCCCTAAGGTATTCGGTCTTTATGGTATAACCCGGGCCTATATAGTGCCCTTCGTAAGAAGCCCCTTGTGTCCAGGTACGTGCATTATTCTGACATGGCCACATGCCAAGACGCCAGCATCCTTCTCGAATGTGCTGAGAATTCGGTGGATATGTATCAACAAGAGACAGTAAAAAAGGTTTACGCAGGGTCTTAATCTAAAAAGAATCCTTGGAGCGGGTCACTACTGCACGTCTGTGCCTGTGTCTCCGTTGTGCCGTATCCTGGACGGGTGTAGCACGATGATTATCTGTAAAAGAGAGGAGCTTAAGTGAAAAAAGCTGTCGTGCAAAAAGATAGTTTTTCAAAGAAATCATGTATAATTCAAGGTAAGTAAGAATTGCCGCTTGTCTGCGCACGTTGAGCCCCTTGTATTTGTAATAGGGGTGGGATCACTGATCCGGTAAAAATTGCATACGGCTGCACCGGACTCGTCTAACCGTGTCCAAGGTCGTGACGACCTGCTAAATGCTTTAGTTGGTGAGGCCGTTTTTAGTGTGCGGCTGCCAGGGCAGCCGCACGCTCTTCGGCGCGCAGAGATCGCTTAATACTTCCATTCACTGTAATGATGCCACATGGACCGGGCATCTTGAGTGTGAGGGAAGCATAGTGTGGTATTGCGTTAAAGCAAGCGAAAGCTTCGCGTCCGAGTAGTGCTTGATAGCCGCTTTGAAATAGAGTGATGTGGAAGGTTAAATGTTCACTACGGAAGTTATCGGGGAAGCCGAATATAACTTTTAGTAGTAGGGAGCCCGTGCAATGAGCCCCTGGGCCTGGCGTTACTCCTTTAAAGGTAATATTGCTATGGAAAATTTTTGTTGGGTCTATCCCCATTTCGCAGATTGTATCCTAGTATATCAGGTTTAGACTGCTGCCACCGTCCATCAGGACTCGTGTGAAGTGGTATCCGTCAATTATTGGGTCTAATACTGGGGCAGCCCATCCTGCACGCCGGACACTTGCTGAGTAATCACGATGGTCGAAAGTGATCGGTTGAGACGACCAGTGGCAGGACTCCACGGTGATAGGCCTTCGGGCGTATTTTTCTGGGAGTGCCATTTTGTTTTTGCCCTTGATCACGTGTAACACGCTTACTGTTTTGACTTCTGGTGGAAATTTCTTTTGTTCCCCAGTGTCTTCCTTGAGAGGCTCATCCTCATCTTCGCTTGGCGTATCCTCCCCCTTGTGTATGGTGTTGAGCTTGCCGGACTGTTTGAATACCCAACATTCTCTGTGGGTATGATTGGCTGGTTTGCCAGGGGTGCTATGGACCTGACATATTTGGTCCAGAATTTTGTTTAGGCTGGATAGTTCATCTCTGGCGCCTTTAGGGGGCGGCTTTTGCTGACCTGACCGAGAGCTTTTGAATCCGTCGTTTACTACCATGTTCTTCGTGCTGTCTCTTTTATTCCGGCTTTTGTTATTGTTGTTGCGCCGTGATTTCCTGTTTCCATCTCTAACTTCAGATGTATTGGGGTCGCTGGAGCTGCATTGGGCTAGCCAGTTGTCTTCACCCGCGCAAAAGCGGGTCATGAGGCTTGTTAATGCTTCCATGGTCCTCGGTTTTTCTTGGCCGAGGTGTCGGGCAAGCCATTCGTCACGGACGCTGTGCTTAAAAGCTGCCAAGGCTTCGCCGTCCGGGCAGTCGACAATTTGGTTCTTTTTAGTAAGAAACATGTTCCAAAGCTTTCGGGCTGACTCTCCGGGCTGTTGAGTTATATGACTCAAATCATCCGCATCCGGAGGTCGGACATAAGTCCCTGGAAAGTTTTCCCGAAAAGCGTCTTCAAGATCTGCCCAACTTCCAATGGAGTTTTCGGGGAGGCCTTTAAGCCAATGACGAGCTGGCCCTTTGAGTTTGAGTGGTAAGTACTTGATGGCATGGAGATCATCTCCTCGAGCCATATGGATGTGGAGGATATAGTCCTCGATCTAGACCCCAGGGTCTGTTGTTCCGTCGTATGCCTCTATGTTTACAGGTTTGAATCCTTCTAGAAATTCATGATCCAACACCTCATCGGTGAAACATAGGGGGTGTGCGGCACCCCTGTATCTGGGTGTACCGCATTGTTCGGATGTTTGTTGTGTTATATCGTATGCTGGGGCGCGCTTGCGTGGTCCATAGATGGATCTGGTTGCGCTGTCCTTTTGGTGCAAGCCCTCGCGTGAATCGTGTATTGTCTTGTAGGTGGCATTGTTTGCCACTCTATGTTGGCCGTGAGGTCGTCTATCCGGCCAGGTGGCTGTTTTGATTTTTGGTTGTGAGGGGTCTGAGGCCTCCTCATCGAATTCAGGTAGCAACTTCCGCTTTGGGTAGCTCTTGGTGGGGCGATTGTCGCCGTACTTCGCTGCTGTGTTGAGTACTTTACTCCATCTGATTTGGAGTGTGTCCTGTGCAGCCTTGAGCCTTTGCTGCTGCTTTTTCAGACTCCTCGCGGTGGCAACAAGCCTTTGACGGGCATTCTGCTGCTCCGGGTGCCTGTCCGGCGTTGTGTCATCCGGACTATTATCTTTGACAGAATTGGTCTGTTCGGTTTGATTCTCCGTATTGCCGTTGTCCGGCAGTGGTTCGCCCTGCTCCAACGCTGGGTCTGTGTTATCATTATTTCTGGCGAGGCGTGATTTGGGGCGGCGCTTGCGCCGCTGCTTTGACTGCTTCTCAAGGGAATAAGCCTTCGGTGCGTCCTTCTGTTCCTCATCGTCTTCCTTTGATGTGTCCACCATGTATACGTCATATGATGAGTTGGACGTCCAGCGCCCTGTGGGCGGTGGTTCCTCTCCGCCTCCCGCATCGTCGTCCATACCGTCGATGTCTGCGGAGTCGAATTTGAGCATGTCAGTTGAGTCATCGATAGTTGCTATTAAGTGGGTGGTGGGTGGGCGTCGAATTTCATCATCTGCATCCCAATCCTGTTGGCCATAATCCGGCCAGGGCTCTCCTGACAAAGAGAGAGACCTTAGTGAATTCAGAATGTCGCCGAAGGGCGAGTGCTGAAAGATATCCGCGGCGGTGAATTCCATGATCGGCGCCCAATCGGATTCGATTGGCAGGGGCGTGGATGGTTCGGTTTCCGGAAGAGAGTCTGGCATCTTGGAGTCACGGACTGCATGGAGATTTGCACTGGTGTCGGCTCGATTGCCGTTGAGACTGCAACCCCTAAGCTGGTGTCTAACCACCCGTCCTCGATTGGCGCAGTTGGCTCTGAACTAAGGGTCAGAGCTGATGCGGGCGCGGCTTCTGGGGTACTGTTCGGCGGTAGAGCTAGGTCATACCATCGCGACAGTGGGACGCGCCCGGCTGTGGCTTGAATCCGTCGAAGACCAGGTCCCCACGGATGTTGGCCATGTAATTCAAACTTCCAAATCGGACCTGATGGCCAGGGGCGTAGCTTTCAACCTGCTCCAGATGGCCAAGCGAATTAGCCCGCAGTGCAAAGCCGCCGAATACGAAGATCTATCCGGGGAGAAAAGTCTCACCCTGGACCACATCGCTATCGATGATAGTAGGAGCCATCAAGCCTAACGGTGATGACACAGAGGAACTCTCAATGAAAGCACCAATGTCGGTGTCAAAACCGGCGGATCTCGGGTAGGGGGTCCCGAACTGTGCGTCTAGGCCGGGTGGTAACAGGAGGCAAGGGACACGAAGTTTTACCCAGGTTCGGGCCCTCTTGATGGAGGTAAAACCCTACGTCCTGCTTGATTAATATTGAAGATATGGGTGTTACAAGAGTAGATCTACCACGAGATCAGAGAGGCTAAACCCTAGAAGCTAGCCTATGGTATGATTGTATGTTGTGATTGTTGTCCTACAGACTAAAAACCCTTCGGTTTATATAGACACCGGAGAGGGTTAGGGTTACACAAGGTCGGTTACAAAGGAGGAGATATCCATATACGTATTGCCTAGCTTGCCTTCCACGCCAAGTAGAGTCCCATCCGGACACGAGACGAAGTCTTCAATCTTGTATCTTCATAGTCTAACAGTGTGACGCCCGGGTAATTAAGCTACAGTGATCCTCTGCTAATGGTGCCACGTCACCTCGTTTATAGTTGCTAATCTCGAGTTAGTTCGAAACCGATTCAAATTCAAATTCAAAAATAGGCAAACAATAAAAGTTTTCAAATATCAAAACTAAAATGTTCCGGGTGAACCAAATATTGCATAGATAGTTATGGGAGGAAAACCACACATTTATAAAATGTTTAAATACTATGAGATGAATAAAACAGTAGCAAAAATGATTATTTGAATAACTTTTATAATTAATAAAATGTCAAACTAAGTTATTTGGGGTCTAGACTTTTTGTGACTATGGACTAAGTTGTAATACTAATTTAGATACTAAGTGTATATTTTACTAAAATAGAATGCAACTAAAATAAAGCAGGAAAGAATAAATAAAAGGAAAAGAAAACACAAAAACAGAAAAGAAAACTAAAAAAAAGGGCAAAAGAAACCCCCACCCCACTGGGCCAAGTGGCCTAACTAGGCCACCAGGCCAGCCCACCTCCCCTCCTACTAACCCTCCCAACCGACCCATCCACGCCCCCCTTAACCCCACGACCCCCACTACCCAAACCCTAATTCCCCCCGTCGCCCCACTTCCCCCTCCCGATCCGATCTGGATCGGGATCGATCCCCGTCAACCTCGCCCGAGAAGCCCGCTCCCCGCGCCCCCGACGTTGGCGCCCGTCCCCGGTGCTGCCCCGCCCCGTCACCGGACCTCCTTCGCGCCCATCCTCTCCCTCGCGTGGCGCCCGCCGGAAGCCGCGGCCTCGACCCGTCGCCGCCCGGAGCTCGACGCGCCTCCGCCTCCCCGCTGGAACTGCCTCCCCGTCTCCGTCGCGCGTCCCCGACCTCCACCTCGCCCCCCGCTGCCCGAATCCCTACCGGCCCCGTGAGCTTCCCCCGCCCTCCTCTCTGCTGCCGTGTCGCGCGCATGCTCTTCCGTGGCCACGCCCTCTCCCCCGTGCTCGGCTCCGCCGCCCGACAGTGCTCGTGGACAGCCGCACCCGACCAACCCGCGGCGCCCGCGCCCTCACCGCCCCATAGCTTGCCGCGCGCGCACGCCCCGCGCCTAGCGGGGCCTCCTTCCCCTCACCGCGCTCCGCCCCTGGCCTCCTCCTCCTCCTGCTGCCTCAGGCCGCCGTCGTTCGCCACCGCGTGCGCGCCCGCTACCACTGCCCATGTCCGCCTCCCCCCCCCCCCCCCCCCCCCCCCCCCCCCCCCCCCCCGCTCGCCGCTGCTGCCCGCTGTGGGCTCGGCCGTGCGCTTGCGCCAGTCGCAGCCGCTGCCGCCCTTCCCCGTGGCAGCCCCGTCTTCTGCCACGGCTCCGTCGCGCCGCCTAGTCCGCTCCCCGGCCGACGCCCCATGGCCCGTGCCTCGCCGTGCCTCGTCTCCGCTCGCCGTGGCCCCGACTGGCTACGACCAGTTCGGGCGCCCCGCAGCGCCCCAGCGCTCGTGCCCGCAATGGCCATGGGCCTATGACAGCCGGGCCCCGCGGCCCCAAAACGTTTACAAAAAAATATAAATGTTAAAAACAAAGAAAAATAATAATTAAATAAATAGAATTAATAATTAATTAATTAAAGAATTAATTAACTTAACTAAACTTGGGTTAATTAAACCAAACAATTAATTAAACTAATTAATCACAATTAGATTAACCAAATAACTAATTAACCTAACAGCTGTTAGTTAATTAAATAGTCAATGACAGTGGGGCCCACCCCCTAATTAATCATGTTTAGGTTAATTAAAATTGGTTAATCAAATATGACACTGACAGGTGGGACCCATGCGTCAGGTTGACCTGGTCAACTGCTGACGTCATGATGACGTCAGCAGACACTATTCTGGATAATGTTGATTAAATTAAATAAATAAATCCTAAAAATGATTTAAATCTTTTAAAATTTATATAAAATAAACCGTAGCTCGGATGGAAAAGCTTTGTACATGAAAGTTGCTCAGAACGACGAGACGAATTTGAATACGCAGCCCGTTTATCCGCCACGCATCCCTAGCATAGCGAACACGCCACTTTCCCCCTCTGTTTCATCTGTGCGAAAACGCGAAACACCGGGGATACTTTCCCGGATGTTTTCCCCCTTCACCGGTATCACCTCATACCGCGATAGGGCACCTCTAACGCCGTTACTTGTCATGTCATGCATCACTATGCATATGCTTGCTTAAATATTTATTGTTTCTCCCCCCTCTTCTCTCGATAGACACGGAGACCGACGCCGCTGCTACCCAGTACGACTACGGAGTTGACGACCCCTCTCTCTTGCCAGAGCAACCAGGCAAGCCCCCCCTTTGATCACCAGATATCGCCTACTCTTCTCTATACTGCTTGCATTAGAGTAGTGTAGCATGTTACTGCTTCCCGTTAATCCTATACTGATGCATAGCCTGTCCTTGCTACTACTGTTGTTACCTTTACCTGCAATCCTAATGCTTAGTATAGGATGCTAGTATTTTCATCAGTGGCCCTACATCCTTGTCCGTCTGCCATGCTATACTATCGGGCCGTGATCACTCGGGAGTTGATCACGGGTACATACTATATGCTTTATACATGATACATGTGGTGACTAAAGACGGGTCGGCTTGTGGAGCACCCGCGAGTGATTCACGGATTGGGGGCTGAAAGGACCTTTGTCCCAACGGCCCTCTGTGTGGATCTTTGAGGCGGAGCGACAGGGCAGGTTCCGACCACCTAGGAGAGAGGTGGGCCTGGCCCTGGTCGGCGTTCGCGGATACTTAACACGCTTAACGAGATCTGGGTATTTGATCTGAGTCTGGCCATTTGGTCTATACGCACTAACCATCTACGCGGGAGTAGTTATGGGTATCCCGGCGTCGTGGTATCAGCCGAAGCCTTCTTGACGTCAGCGACGGAGCGGCGCGCGCTGGATTGGACTGGAACGCC
The DNA here is from genome assembly GCF_003073215.2 of Triticum urartu. Taxonomy (NCBI): domain Eukaryota; kingdom Viridiplantae; phylum Streptophyta; class Magnoliopsida; order Poales; family Poaceae; genus Triticum; species Triticum urartu. Next base: position 284,659,870 of record NC_053022.1, read on the forward strand.
ACTAGGCTAGGTCTGCTTCCGGCCGCCCACGCAACGTGCAGGTGTGCTAAGGGCGATGGGCCCAGACCCCTGGGCGCTTAGGTTTAGACCGGCGTGCTGACCTCTCTGTTGGTCTAGGTGGGGCTGCGACGTGTTGATCTTCCGAGGCCGGGCATGACCCAGGAAAGTGTGTCCGGCCAAATGGGATCGAGCGTGTTGGGGTATGTGGTGCACCCCTGCAAGGAAGTTAATCTATTCGAATAGTCGTGATCTTCGGTAACAGGACGATTTGGAGTTGTACCTTGACCTTATGACAACTAGAACCGGATACTTAATAAAACACACCCTTCCAAGTGCCAGATACAACCAGTGGTCGCTCTCTCACAGGGCGACGAGGGGAGGATCATCGGTTAGGATTATGCTATACGATGCTGCTTGGAGGACTTCAGTCTACTCTCTTCTACATGCTGCAAGACGGAGGCTGCCAGAAGCGTAGTCTTCGAAAGGACTAGCTATCCCCCTCTTATTCCGGCTTTCTGCAGTCCAGCCCACATATAATAGCCTTATTCCAGTTGATACCAATGCATACATATGTAGTGTAGCTCCTTGCTTGCGAGTACTTTGGATGAGTACTCACGGTTGCTTTCTCCCCCCTTTTCCCCCTTTCCTTTCTTCCTGGTTGTCGCAACCAGATGTTGGAGCCCAGGAGCCAGACGCCGCCGTCGACGACGACTCCTACTACACCGGAGGTGCCTACTACTACGTGATTCCCGCTGACGACGACCAGGAGTAGTTAGGAGGATCCCAGGCAGGAGGCCTGCGCCTCTTTCGATCTGTATCCCAGTTTGTGCTAGCCTTCTTAAGGCAAACTTGTTTAACTTATGTCTGTACTCAGATATTGTTGTTTCCGCTGACTCGTCTATGATTGAGCTCTTGTATTCGAGCCTTCGAGGCCCCTGGCTTGTAATATGATGCTTGTATGACGTATTTTATTTGTAGAGTTGTGTTGTGATATCTTCCCGTGAGTCCCTGATTTTGATCGTACACGTTTGCGTGTATGATTAGTGTACGGTCAAATCGGGGGCGTCACAAGTTGGTATCAGAGCCGACTGCCTGTAGGAACCCCCCTTCCACACTCCTTGGCCGAAGTCGAGTCTAGACATTACAAAACCCTTTTACTAACATGGCTGTGTGCCTTACGGGCCCACGTCGCCATCTGGGTGGTATTAGGATCTTTTACTCCTCGATCCTTACTCTGGGACTCTGAACTCTCTTCTATTCGGGTTAAACAATTTTACTAACTCTGACTCTAGGTTCTCGATAATACTTTCTCCCGGAGAGCCCCTTATTACAGATGATCGTCTGCTGCACCAAAAGAATCCGAAGATACTCTCCGATGTTCTCTTGAGACTTTGTGACATTGCTTTTGCAATTCCCTATCATCGCTACCCCTATAGATAGCTACATGCACTTGTCATTCTTACTTTTATTTCCAGTTGATCTTGTTATTACAAGATACCCCGAAATTCTTTATTGTTCCGAGAATACTTCGTGCCACTGCCTTGCAGTTCTTTGCCACCTGAATACCCATATGAATAGTTTCTCGCACTTATTGAGTATTTGCTCATCCACAGTTGTTTCAAGTATTTCATATCAGTCTTCGAAATACCATTCAATCTTCAGAAAATCCTCAACAGCCTGTTGTTCTTGAAATTCGTGCTCGCTTGCGTTATGGTTAATTTCATAAGTCTAGTAATCTTATTGGCATCCTTTGACACTATCATTTTGAGTCCATTGATTCAACAAGTTGCGAAGGCTCGCAATCCTCAATCAGGTCCTAGAATTCATCCTTCTAGCTCAGACGTCATTTTAAACATGGGCTGGTTCTCGACCAATCAAATCGCCATCGATTGTACCCCTAAGCCTGCTCAGCTTATCCATCCTTAATCAGAGCGTTTGCTTCTGATCCCTTCATTTGGAAATCATAATTCCTTTGTATTTGAGCCATGAGTTAGTCAGATGTTTCTATAATCCGATATCCTTGCATTCTTCTTCCTGTAGTTGAGTACCGATGCTCACATCAGATCCCTTGTGGACCACCAGATCCTTTGTTGCATTTTATCCGACAGCATCCTTCATATTCAATAAGCCTGTGAGCTTTTCCTCGAATACATAATGCCTTTGGTAAATTGTATCCTCTGCTTTCTCAAGCATGCTCTACTATCGAGCTTGTGTTATTATTCTTGAAATTTGTGGTATATGATTCCACGATACCCTGACGGGTTGAACCTATGCCTTCCCTTATATGTGTGAACTCGGAAGTTTTCACGATTCATACTCATCTAGTATTTCACCAGGTAAAACTTTCAACACTAATGCCTTTATCAAAGCGAGAAGTGAATGAAAGGTTATGCATTGGAGAAGTGGGAGTCGACCTTCAACCTTGTGTTCATGCCCATGGACACGATGTAGATATTATCATTAAAGCTTCTCTTAAGTTAATTATTCCTTTGGTATAAATTCATCGTATATCTGGGATCTGGCCTTTTGCAATTGTGGTTCCGACCATGTTCTCCTTTAAATACCATTTCTCGTGCAAGTCTAATCACTTGTCTTCTGTAGAGCAATACCCCAATCCAACCTCTACTTTGATCCGTCTTCGAGTATTACCCCCTGGTATCTCGAGATTATCATGGAACTACATAACTTCTTATGAGTTCTTCATCAAGTGCTACATTCGCACTGATCCAATTTCCACGGGCTCTGAGTCAATAAACACTCAAAAACACCGATAACTGAACCGAGTCTGCAGAACGGTTCGACGTCACTTGATGATCTTCTTTAAGTACGAGTTTGTATCCGACCACGCCATTCCTAGCTTGTATGGCTATATCATTGTCGTGGTGATTTTAACTGTGCTACCTGGACCTTATTCTCGGAGCACCACTTCGACGATGAGCTAAGCTTACGTCGATTTTCCTTGTCATATCAATTCACCTTGAAAAGCAAGCTTGATTTCGAGTTGTGTCGTATCTGTGCTTCCATTGACCTCTTGCTTCATCATTCCTTTGACTTGATGTCATCGCTGATCGATTACATCCTCATGAAATCTCCCGACAAATGTGTCGTGATCATCATCAGCATTCCGAGTTCTTCCAGGATATCAATTAAATTCATGATGAGAAATACCATCCTTGCCCTCGATGAGTTGTTTTGTCATCGACCACTTTATTGCCTTCCCTCCAACACAAACTTGTCCGTGTTCTGTGTTGTACCTTGAGTTCATTGCTATCCAGCATTTGTTCTTCTTTACCTTGGAGTATTACCATCTTTTATGACAAGAATGTCACGAGGATTACTCCACCTCTTAAGAATTCTTGGTATAGTGATACTTCTCACCATCACCATTCTTTCTTGGTCCCCGTGTTGATTCCAACAAGTGAACGGTGTTGTTTGGATTCTTTCCTTCTAGCAACCCTATTGCTTTGAAGTTAATGGTCGGCCGTTCATTCTTAGACTACTGGTTGTTGAACCACCATTCTAACATTGATCATTCTACGTAAGCCCATATTTCGGGTGCACCTTTAACTGTGTATCTTTTCCTCAAGCATACATCATTATATCATTTGATCCGACAAATGATATCTCTTTGTTCACCTGAATTGTGGAAATTCATTTTTTGGAAATCTTGACAAAATGTTGCTGAATCCATCAGGCACCTCCTCATCTCTCCTTGGATTAGTGGAGAACTCTTGTTTCGGAACTCGCTTCCATAGTTCAATTCCCGAGAATCTTACAATGTCATCTCGACAATGTGTGTTACACCTTTCTTCTCAGGCATCCCGAGTCTGAGTTATCCTGACACCAATCAGATCTGAATCTCGGTCAGATATGATGGTTGGAACCTTTTCTAAGAGTCATAACATTGGTCTTTATATAACCTGGTAAGGTGGTGTCATGCCTAGTACACCTGGCCGGAGGACCTATTGTCATAGCTCCCTTCTTAAGCAAGGTTAGCGATTTTTTCCATGCGGAAATTGTAAAACTTATTCTACAAGTTGTTCCTGATGGATCCTTCGTGCATCCAAATTCTGAACCTTACTTGATGACCTTGTCAATGCTATCTCGAAGCATGTCTATGGTACTCTGCACATTTTGAAGCACCATGCTAAATTTCCTTTATCAACTATTCAAACACTGTTGTATGGGTAATGTCATGAAATTTCTCTCCCCTTACCTAATGAGTTTTCTACATTATATCCTATCATGGATATCATGCTCTGCTTCACCTTGGGAAGGATATACCCCTGAAATATGTGTTTAAACGCATTTTCCTTTCCATTGTTCTGTTTAACCTGATGATCACATCTTCCTTTCCATTGGTTTCCTTGACCTTTCTTGTGATCTATATACTCTAAGCAGTAATAATTCACGGCTTAGGTAAGCACCTCGTTGCACCACTCTGTTAGTATGACCCTGTTACTAGTGTTGATGACATTTCGGTAGCCACCGATGGACGAGAACCTTGCCTATTGGCCCGCCTCGTTCAATGAGTAGGAAAGTGGTTCTCTTCGTCCCTCGCCCTTGGTATTGATGTTGTTGCCGACATAACTGGCAGGCTACCCTCTGAATTGCCTTGCTATCATGACCGTGCAAGATGTCAGCCCCCTTTCTACTTTTTACCCACATGGTGGGCCCATAACCCACAGTTCCACAGGATCGAAACCTGACCCTCCTATACACCCTGTTGTCGAAGTTATTCCTCGCGCTTGACTTCTTATGTAATTCACGGGCCACCTGCCAAGTGATCTATTCGGGTATCAGACGCAATACTTATTCTCGTTGCTCTGAACCCCTTTCACCTTCTGATTAGGCATCGAATGCTTGCCTATCCGTTTGGAACTTCTCATGGTACCTCCTTACTTTGCTCTCGATATTTTCGGAGGTTTCCATTCGAGAGTTACTTTCCGCGTCCCTCCCCGATGTTATCTACCAGATAGTCAACCTTGCCAAGGTCTGTTCTCCCGGAATGCTCCCCCTTATTCTTTCGTAAGTACGATGGAGTTTTCGAAGAAAGGATGCCGACTTCATCTTAATGACCTGAAGCAGAAAGATGAAGACATCAATGTAATGGATCGACCACTTCGAGGAGAGCAACCAAGACCGAGAAGATTCGTTAGAATTTCGTAACCAGACCTTACCCCCTAGTCCCCCTCTTAAATCTCGGGACGAGATTTCTTGTAGTGGAGGAGAATTGTGACGCCCGGGTAATTAAGCTACAGTGATCCTCTGCTAATGGTGCCACGTCACCTCGTTTATAGTTGCTAATCTCGAGTTAGTTCGAAACCGATTCAAATTCAAATTCAAAAATAGGCAAACAATAAAAGTTTTCAAATATCAAAACTAAAATGTTCCGGGTGAACCAAATATTGCATAGATAGTTATGGGAGGAAAACCACACATTTATAAAATGTTTAAATACTATGAGATGAATAAAACAGTAGCAAAAATGATTATTTGAATAACTTTTATAATTAATAAAATGTCAAACTAAGTTATTTGGGGTCTAGACTTTTTGTGACTATGGACTAAGTTGTAATACTAATTTAGATACTAAGTGTATATTTTACTAAAATAGAATGCAACTAAAATAAAGCAGGAAAGAATAAATAAAAGGAAAAGAAAACACAAAAACAGAAAAGAAAACTAAAAAAAAGGGCAAAAGAAACCCCCACCCCACTGGGCCAAGTGGCCTAACTAGGCCACCAGGCCAGCCCACCTCCCCTCCTACTAACCCTCCCAACCGACCCATCCACGCCCCCCTTAACCCCACGACCCCCACTACCCAAACCCTAATTCCCCCCGTCGCCCCACTTCCTCCTCCCGATCCGATCTGGATCGGGATCGATCCCCGTCAACCTCGCCCGAGACGCCCGCTCCCCGCGCCCCCGACGTCGGCGCCCGTCCCCGGCGCTGCCCCGCCCCGTCACCGGACCTCCTTCGCGCCCATCCTCTCCCTCGCGTGCGCCCGCCGGAAGCCGCGGCCTCGACCCGTCGCCGCCCGGAGCTCGACGCGCCTCCCTCCCCGCTGGAACTGCCTCCCCGTCTCCGTCGCGCGTCCCCGACCTCCACCTCGCCCCCCGCTGCCCGAATCCCTACCGGCCCCGTGAGCTTCCCCCGCCCTCCTCTCTGCTGCCGTGTCGCGCGCATGCTCTTCCGTGGCCACGCCCTCTCCCCCGTGCTCGGCTCCGCCGCCCGACGGTGCTCGTGGACAGCCGCACCCGACCAACCCGCGGCCCGCGCCCTCACCGCCCCGTAGCTTGCCGCGCGCGCACGCCCCGCGCCTAGCGGGGCCTCCTTCCCCTCACCGCGCTCCGCCCCTGGCCTCCTCCTCCTCCTGCTGCCTCAGGCCGCCGTCGTTCGCCACCGCGTGCGCGCCCGCTACCACTGCCTGTCCGCCTCCCCCCCCCCCCCGCTCGCCGCTGCTGCCCGCTGTGGGCTCGGCCGTGCGCTTGCGCCAGTCGCAGCCGCTGCCGCCCTTCCCCGTGGCAGCCCCGTCTTCTGCCACGGCTCCGTCGCGCCGCCTAGTCCGCTCCCCGGCCGACGCCCCATGGCCCGTGCCTCGCCGTGCCTCGTCTCGCTCGCCGTGGCCCCGACTGGCTACGACCAGTTCGGGCGCCCCGCAGCGCCCCAGCGCTCGTGCCCGCAATGGCCATGGGCCTATGACAGCCGGGCCCCGCGGCCCCAAAACGTTTACAAAAAAATATAAATGTTAAAAACAAAGAAAAATAATAATTAAATAAATAGAATTAATAATTAATTAATTAAAGAATTAATTAACTTAACTAAACTTGGGTTAATTAAACCAAACAATTAATTAAACTAATTAATCACAATTTTAGATTAACCAAATAACTAATTAAACTAACAGCTGTTAGTTAATTAAATAGTCAATGACAATGGGGCCCACCCCCTAATTAATCATGTTTAGGTTAATTAAAATTGGTTAATCAGATATTACACTGACAGGTGGGACCCATGCGTCAGGTTGACCTGGTCAACTGCTGACGTCATGATGACGTCAGCAGACACTATTCTGGATAATGTTGATTAAATTAAATAAATAAATCCTAAAAATGATTTAAATCTTTTAAAATTTATATAAAATAAACCGTAGCTCGGATGGAAAAGCTTTGTACATGAAAGTTGCTCAGAACGACGAGACGAATTTGAATACGCAGCCCGTTTATCCGCCACGCATCCCTAGCATAGCGAACACGCCACTTTCCCCTTCTGTTTCATCTGTGCGAAAACGCGAAACACCGGGGATACTTTCCCGGATGTCATCCCCCTTCACCGGTATCACCTACTACCGCGTTAGGGCACCTCTAACGTCGTTACTTGTCATGGTCATGCATCACTATGCATATGCTTGCTTAATATTTATTGTTTCTCCCCCTTTCTCTCGATAGACACCGGACCGACGCCGCTGCTACCCAGTATGACTACGGAGTTGACGACCCCTCTTTCTTGCCAGAGCAACCAGGCAAGCCCCCCCTTTGATCACCAGATATCGCCTACTCTTCTCGATACTGCTTGCATTAGAGTAGTGTAGCATGTTACCGCTTCCCGTTAATCCTATCCTGATGCATATCTGTCCTTGCTACTACTGTTGTACCTTTACCTGCAATCCTAATGCTTAGTATAGGATGCTAGTATTTTCATCAGTGGCCCTACATCCTTGTCCGTCTGTCATGCTATACTATCGGGCCGTGATCACTCGGGAGTTGATCACGGGTATGTACTATATGCTTTATACATGATACATGTGGTGACTAAAGACGGGTCGGCTTGTGGAGCATCCGCGAGTGATTTACGGATTGGGGGCTGAAAGGACCTTTGTCCCAACGGCCCTCTGTGTGGATCTTTGAGGCGGAGCGACAGGGCAGGTTCCGACCACCTAGGAGAGAGGTGGGCCTGGCCCTGGTCGGCGTTCGCGGATACTTAACACGCTTAACGAGATCTGGGTATTTGATCTGAGTCTGGCCATTTGGTCTATACGCACTAACCATCTACGCGGGAGTAGTTATGGGTATCCCGGCGTCGTGGTATCAGCCGAAGCCTTCTTGACGTCAGCGACGGAGCGGCGCGCGCTGGATTGGACTGGAACGCCACTAGGCTAGGTCTGCTTCCGGCCGCCCACGCAACGTGCAGGTGTGCTAAGGGCGATGGGCCCAGACCCCTGGGCGCTTAGGTTTAGACCGGCGTGCTGACCTCTCTGTTGGTCTAGGTGGGGCTGCGACGTGTTGATCTTCCGAGGCCGGGCATGACCCAGGAAAGTGTGTCCGGCCAAATGGGATCGAGCGTGTTGGGGTATGTGGTGCACCCCTGCAGGGAAGTTAATCTATTCGAATAGCCGTGATCTTCGGTAACAGGACGACTTGGAGTTGTACCTTGACCTTATGACAACTAGAACCGGATACTTAATAAAACACACCCTTCCAAGTGCCAGATACAACCGGTGGTCGCTCTCTCACAGGGCGACGAGGGGAGGATCATCGGTTAGGATTATGCTATACGATGCTGCTTGGAGGACTTCAGTCTACTCTCTTCTACATGCTGCAAGACGGAGGCTGCCAGAAGCGTAGTCTTCGAAAGGACTAGCTATCCCCCTCTTATTCCGGCTTTCTGCAGTCCAGCCCACATATAATAGCCTTATTCCAGTTGATACCAATGCATACATATGTAGTGTAGCTCCTTGCTTGCGAGTACTTTGGATGAGTACTCACGGTTGCTTTCTCCCCCTTTTTCCCCCCTTTCCTTTCTTCCTGGTTGTCGCAACCAGATGTTGGAGCCCAGGAGCCAGACGCCACCGTCGACGACGACTCCTACTACACCGGAGGTGCCTACTACTACGTGATGCCCGCTGACGACGACCAGGAGTAGTTAGGAGGATCCCAGGCAGGAGGCCTGCGCCTCTTTTGATCTGTATCCCAGTTTGTGCTAGCCTTCTTAAGGCAAACTTGTTTAACTTATGTCTGTACTCAGATATTGTTGTTTCCGCTGACTCGTCTATGATCGAGCTCTTGTATTCGAGCCTTCGAGGCCCCTGGCTTGTAATATGATGCTTGTATGACGTATTTTATTTGTAGAGTTGTGTTGTGATATCTTCCCGTGAGTCCCTGATTTTGATCGTACACGTTTGCGTGTATGATTAGTGTACGGTCAAATCGGGGGCGTCACAAACAGTCCAGCCAATGGAGATAGTCCGGCTATCCGGAGACCCCCTAATCCAGGACTCCCACAAGTGTGTTGAATAATATGAGAAGTTTGAAACTTGATAATTGTTTTGAGATATGGAGATGGTGATATTAGAGTCAAGCTAGTTTAGTAGTTGTGAATTTGAGAAATGCTTGTGTTGAAGTTTGTGATTCACGTAGCATGCACGTATGGTGAACCATTACATTAAGAAGTCGGAGCATGATGTATTTATTGATTGTCCTCCTTATGAGTGGCGGTCGGGGACGAGCGATGGTCTTTTCCTACCAATCTATCCCCCTAGGAGCATGCGCGTAGTACTTTGCTTCGATAACTAATAGATTTTTGCAATAAGTATGTGAGTTCTTTATGACTAATGTTGAGTCCATGGATTATACGCACTCTCACCCTTCCACCATTGCTAGCCTCTCTAATACCGCGCGCATTTCACCAGTATCATACACCCACCATATACCTTCCTCAAAACAGCCACCATACCTACCTATCATGGCATTTCCATAGCCATTCCAAGATATATTGCCATGCAACTTTCCACCGTTCCGTTTATCATGACATGCTCCATCATTGTCATATTGCTTTGCATGATCATGTAGTTGACATTTTAGTTGTGGCAAAGCGACCGTTCATAATTCTTTCATATAAGTCACTCATGCATCATTGCTATCCCGGTACACCGCCGGAGACATTCATATAGAGTCATACTTTGTTCTAGTATCGAGTTGTAATCATTGAGTTGTAAATAAATAGAAGTGTGATGATCATCATTCATTGAGTATTGTCCCAAAAAAAGAAAAAGAATAAAAGAAAGAAAGGCCAAAAAATAAAAAAATAAAAGGGGCAATACTACTATCCTTTTTTCCACACTTGTGCTTCAAAGTAGCACCATGATCTTCATAATAGAGAGTCTCCTATGTTATCAATTTCATATACTAGTGGGAATTTTTTATTATAGAACTTGGCTTGTATATCCAACGATGGGCTTCCTCAAAATGCCCTATGTCTTCGTGAGCAAGCAAGTTGGATGCACACCCACTTAGTCTCTTTTTGTTGAGCTTTCATATATTTATAGCTCTAGTGCATCCGTTGCATGGCAATCCCTACTCACTCACATTGATATCTATTGATGGGCATCTCCATAGCCCGTTGATACGCCTAGTTGATGTGAGACTATCTTCTCCCTTTTTGTCTTCTCCACAACCACCATTCTATTCCACCTATAGTGCTATGTCCATGGCTCACGCTCATGTATTGCGTGAAGATTGAAAAAGTTTGAGAACATTAGAAGTATGAAACAATTTCTTGGCTTTTCATCGGGGTTGTGCATGATTTGAATACTTTGTGTGGTGAAGATGGAGCATTGCCAGACTATATGATTTTGTAGGGATAACTTTCTTTGGCCATGTTATTTTGAAGAGACATAATTTCTTAGTTAGTATGCTTGAAGTATTATTATTTCTTTGTCAATATTAAACTTTTGTCTTGAATCTTTCGGATCTGAATATTCATACCACAATTAAGATAATTACATTGAAATTATGCCAAGTAGCATTCCACATCAAAAATTCTGTTTTTATCATTTACCTACTCGAGGACAAGCAGGAATTAAGCTTGGGGATGCTTGATACGTCTCCAACGTATCTATAATTTTTTATTGTTCCATGCTATATTATATTCTGTTTTGGACATTATTGGGCTTTATTATACACTTTCATATTATTTTTGGGACTAACCTATTAACCGGAGGCCCAACCTAGAATTGCTGTTTTTTGCCTATTTTAGGGTTTCGCAGAAAAAGCATATCAAACGGAGTCCAAACGGAATGAAACCTTTGGGAACGTGATTTTCGGAATGAACATGATCCAGAGAAGGGGCTGATGCCTTCCCACCCACCCAGGTTCAAGGCATGGTATTTGCAATTTGGGTTTGTTGCACCAATTATACTGTAGGAAGTTCCCTTACAGTCTTTCTGTCAAAAAAAGAAAGAGAACTTGGACCCTACGTCAGGACATCAACCAGGAGGCCATGAGGTAGGGGGCACGCCTACCCCCTGGGCGCGCCCTCCACCCTCATGGGCCCCCTGTTGCTCCACCGGCGTACTCCTTCCTCTTATATATACCTACGTACCCCCAAACTACCAGATACGGAGCCAAAACCCTAATTCCACCGCCGTAACTTTCTGTATCCATGAGATCCCATCTTGGGGCCTGTTCCGGAGCTCCGCCGGCGGGGGCATCGATCACGGAGGGCTTCTACATCAACACCACAGCCCTTCCGATGAAGTGTGAGTAGTTTACCTCAGACCTACGGGTCCATAGTTATTAGCTAGATGGCTTCTTCTATCTTTTTGGATCTCGATACAAAGTTCTCCCCCTCTCTTGTGGAGAACTATTCGATGTAATCTTCTTTTGTGGTGTATTTGTTGAGACCGATGAATTGTGGGTTTATGATCAAGTTTATCTATGAACAATGTTTGAATCTTCTCTGAATTCTTTTATGTATGATTGGTTATCTTTGCAAGTCTCTTCGAATTATTAGTTTGGTTTGGCCTACTAGATTGATCTTTCTTGCAATGGGAGAAGTGCTTAGCTTTGGGTTCAATCTTGCGGTGTCCTTTCCCAGTGACAGTAGGGGAAGCAAGGCATGTATTGTATTGTTTCCATCGAGGATAACAAGATGGGGTTTTCATCATATTGCTTGAGTTTATCCCTCTACATCATGTCATCTTGCTTAAAGCGTTACTCTATTCTCTTGAACTTAATACTCTAGATGCATGCTGGATAGCGGTCGATGTGTGGAGTAATAGTACTAGATGCAGGCAGGAGTCGGTCTACTTGTCTCGGACGTGATGCCTATATACATGATCATACCTAGATATTCTCATAATTATGCTCAATTATGTCAATTTCTCAATAGTAATTTGTTTACCCGCCGTGAATACTTATGCTCTCAAGAGAAGCCACTAGTGAAACCTATGGCCCCCGGGTCTATCTTCTATCATATTAATCTTCCAATACTTAGTTATTTTTATTGCCTTTTATTTTAATTTGCATCTTTATCATAAAAATACCAAAAATATTATCTTATCATATCTATCAGATCTCACTCTCGTAAGTGACCGTTTAGCGATTGACAACCCCTTATCGCGTTGGTTGCGAGGATTTATTTGTTTGTGTAGGTACGAGGGACTCGTGCGTGGCCTCCTACTGGATTGATACCTTGGTTCTCAAAAACTGAGGGAAATACTTACGCTACTTTGCTACACCACCCTTTCCTCTTCAAGGGAAAACCAACGCAAGTGCTCAAGAGGTAGGATTCATCGAGGAGGTTTTCCGGTCTGGAGCCATCAAAATAAATAATTCCGAAGGTACTAACCTGAAGGTTGTGAATGGGCAACGAATAAAGCATTATATCTCAGGTATGCCTATTAATGTTGAAAGTAATATTATCCAAACTTTGACACCGGAAGAACACATAAAAGAGTCCTTCCGGAACATTCCAGAATCATGAAAATAAGGAGGTACGTGATACGGTAAAGTAAACGGACTCCGAAAAATCCACAAAAATATTTTTTATTAGTTTCAGAATATTTAAGAATTTTTGGAATAAAGAAACTTCTAGGAAGCGTCCCCTGGTGGGCACTAGACACCAGGGTGCACCTGGGTGGGTTGTGCCCACCTGGGAAACCTTCCATACTCCATTTTTCTACCATATGCTTGTCCTCCAAGATAAAAAATCTATATATACTTCCCGAACCTGTTGATCACCGTATCATGAAGAAATCTCCTGTTCTATTTTCTTGCTGTTTCTTGTCATATCTATTGGGCCAGGCATCATGTCTTCTTCTTCCTCCAACAACGTGGAAGAGGATGCTTGGTTCATGAAGATCAAGCTGAAGAGAGAAGAGCCTGCGGGAGCTGTCGGAGGAGATGAGAGTAAGGAGGTTACCGTAGATCAGCCTCTGGCCTTCGAACAAGCACTGCCGGCTGAGGAGGAGGAGGAAGATATCCTTAAACCTTACCTTACTCATCTTACCCCTGTTGAGATTGAAGCCTTTCACATCATTGAAATAGTTCATATACAAAATAAGTATCTCACTCATGAGAATATTCTGCATCAAGAGCACATCACCCACCTCCGGAGCGTCATCAGTCGATTGGAGAATCTTTTGATCCTTAAGGATAGAATCACTTCATCACCACCATCATCATCTTCACCACCAAAAGAGAACTGAGTATCAGGTATGGGCACTCCCCTTGGCTTTCACCAAGCTTGGGGGAGGTGCCCCGTTATCGTATCATCCCACTATATTTTTGCTTTTACTTATTTTAGTTCGATCCTTTTGCTTTAGATGAATAAACATTTAGTTCGATTCTTTCTTCTTTGTGAGTTTTCTTTGTGATCTATCCTTGTAATCGTGTGCAAGTTATATAATAAAGTTTAGTATGAGTTTTTGTTTTCTTTGCTTTCATGTTGCAAATAAAAGAAAAGAAATAAGAAAGGAAACAAATAAAGGAAAGGGATTAAATAAAGAAAGTATTATATACTAATCCTATGGTAGGTGATGGCACCACATCAGGAAAGGTATCAGTAGAAAAATTTATTAGAGATTGACAAACATAGCATTAGTCAATGATGCAACTCATGAAAGAATTAATAAGGGAAGAGAAGATTCACATACAAATATACTATCCTAGAAATCTTTTGTGATTGTGAGCCCTCATCAAAATATTATATGCCAAAATTGTTAACGTTGGACAAGGAAGACAACTTAGTGATTTATGTTTGTTCATATTCACATAGAAGTCATATTGTCATAGATCATTTAACATGTGGTGCTTGCCCCTATCTTTGCTAAGCCAAAAATTCCGCACTAAGTAGAGATACTACTTGTGCATCCAAAGACCCTTAAACCCAAATCTTATTTTCAAGTGTCCACCATACCTACCTAGGGATTGAGCAAGATCCCTCAAGTAAGTTGTCATCGGTGCAAAAAGGCAATAAAAATTGCTTCAAAAAGTGTGAGATCATTTAGTGTAAGAGAAAATTGAGCGTTGCACAAACTTGTGATGGTGAAGAATAAAAGCGACAGACTACATAAAAGGTCGCTATCACAAGGGGCGATGTAACGTGACGTTCTTTTAAAATAAGGGATTGGTCATACAAACAAATAAGCGCATGGCAACCTCTGCTTCCCTCTGTGAAGGGCCTATCTTTTACTTTTATGTATTTACTTTTATGCAAGAGTCAAAGTTTTTCTCTCTATTCCTTTTATTTTTCTCCTTTGGCAAGCATCATGTCGTGAGGAAAGATCTAGGCACATATGTCAAGTTGAATATGGGTGGCATGAGTTACTATTGCTGACATCACCCTTGAGGCGAGTTTGTTGGGAGGCGAAACCATAAGCCCCTATCTTTCTATGTGTCTGGTTGAAACGTTTTGCTCATGGGTAAGCGGTGAGTGTAAGCAATCATAGAAGACTATATGATGGTTGAGTATGTGGACTTGCCTAAAGGCTCCGACACGTGACTCATCCTGAAAAGATGATGAATTGTAGTTGCAAAGTTGACTGAGAACATAGTTTGTTAGTTTCTAATAGAGTTTTCGCTTTATACTTCTATTGTGTGATGAACTATTACTTATTCATGGGAAGTATATGATAAAAGTTCGATGATAAAATTCCTATGTTTAATTTTGTTGCTGTTATAATAATAAACATGATGCTTCTATGTCCGTATTAGGTTTTTATGATACCTCTCTCTCGAAGCATGTGGACATGTTTTTCGATTTCGGCTTCCGCTTGAGGACAAGCGAGGTCTAAGCTTGGGGGGAGTTGATACGTCCATTTCGCATCATGTTTCCTTACTGTTATTTACAATATTTTTATCCATAATAATGCTTTTTGGAGTAATTCTAATGGCTTTTCTCTCATAATTTGCAAGGTACACACCAAGAGGGAGAATTCTGGCAGCTGGAAATATGGACCTGGAAAAGCTACGTCACGCCACCTATTCTGCACAACTCCAAACAAGCTGATACTTCACGGAGATTTTTTATGGATTATTTAAGAATTATTGGAGCAAATAACTACTAGAGGGGGCCCACCAGGTGGGCACAACCCACCTGGGCGCGCCAGGGAGCACAGGCACGCCCTGGTGAGTTGTGCCCTCCTCGGCCCACCTCCAGTGCCCATCTTTTGGTATATAAGTCATTTTGACCTAGAAAAAATTAAAGAGAGGACTTTCGGGACGGAGCGCCGCCGTCTCGAGGCGGAACTTGGGCAGGAGCACTTTTGCCCTCCAGCGGAGCGCTTCCGCCAGTGGAACTTCCCTCCCAGAGGGGGAAATCATCCTCATCATCATCACCAACAACTCTCCCATCCTGGGGAGGGCAATCTCCATCGACATCTTCAACATCACCGTCTCCTCTCAAACCCTAGCTCATCTCTTGTGTTCAATCTTGTTACCGGAACTATAGATTGGTACTTGTGGGAGACTAGTAGTGTTGATTACATCTTGTAGTTGATTACTATATGGTTTATTTGGTCGAAGATTATGTGTTAAGATCCAATATGCTATTTAATACCCCTATGATCATGAGCATGCTTATCATTTGTGAGTAGTTACTTTTGTTCTTGAGGTCACGGGAGAAATCATGTTGCAAGTAATCATGTGAATTTGATATGTGTTCGATATTTTGATAGTATGTATGTTGTGATTCCCTTACTGGTGTCATGTGAACGTCGACTACATGACACTTCACCATATTTGGGCCTAAGGGAATGCATTGTGGAGTAGAAATTAGATGATGGGTTGCGAGAGTGACAGAAACTTAAACCCCAGTTTATGCGCTATTCCGCAATGGACCGATTCAATCCAAAAGTTTAATGCTATGGTTAGAATTTATTCTTAATACTTTTCTCATAGTTGCGGATGCTTGCGAGAGGGTTAATCATAATTAGGAGGTTTGTTCAAGTAAGAACAACACCTAAGCACCTGTCCACCCACATATCAAATTATCAAAGTAGAGAACACGAATTGAACCAACATGATGAAAGTGACTAGATGAAATTCCTGTGTACCCTCAAGAACGCTTTGCTTATCATAAAAGACCATTTTGGCCTATCGTTTGCCTCAAAAGGATTGGGCTACCTTGCTGCACTTTTGTTACTATTATCGTTGCTTGCTCGTTACAAATTATCTTGCTATCAAACTACTCTGCTACTTACAATTTCAGCACTTGCACATTACCTTACTGAAAACTACTTGTCATTTCCTTCTGCTCCTCGTTGGTTTTGACACTCTTACTTATCAAAAAGAGCTACAATTGATCCCCTATACTTGTGGGTCATCAGAGGGTTAATCATAAGTAGGAGGTTTGTTCAAGTAAGAACAACACCTAAGCACCCGTCCACCCACATATCAAATTATCAAAGTACCGAACATGAATTAAGCCAACATGATGAAAGTGACTAGATGAAATTCCCGTGTACCCTCAAGAACGCTTCGCTTATCATAAGAGACCGTTTTGGCCTGTCCTCTGCCTCAAAAGGATTGGGCTACCTTGGTGCACTTTTGTTACTACTATCATTACTTGCCCGTTACAAATTATCTTGCTATCAAACTACTCTGTTACTTACAATTTCAGCACTTGCAGACATTACCTTGCTGAAAACCACTTGTCATTTCCTTCCGCTCCTCTTTGGGTTCGACACTCTTACTTATCGAGAATAGCTACAATTGATCCCCTATACTTGTGGATCATCAAGGCTATTTTCTAGCGCGGTTGCCGGGGAATGAAGCGCCTTTGGTAAGTGGAATTTGGTAAGGAAACATTTATATAGTGTGCTGAAATTTACTGTCACTTGTTACTATGGAAAACAATCCTTTGAGGGGTTTGTTCGGGGTATCTCCACCTTGTCCAGAACCAGAATTATCTACCCCTCAACCTACTACACCTATTTAAAATACTGAATATGAAATTCCTTCGGGTATGATAGAACAACTACTAGCTAATCCTTATGCAAGAGATGGAACTGAACATCCTGATATATGTAGTACAAATTTGTGGATTGTTCAAGCTTGCAGGTTTAGCCGGAGATGAAATTATGAAGAGGGTTTTCCCTTTATCTTTGAAGGGAAAAACATTGGCATGGTATAGGCTATGCGATGATATTGGATCCTGGAATTGGAACCGAATGAAATTGGAGTTCCACCAAAAAAATTATCCTATGCCTCTAGTTCATCGGGATTGGAATTATATATATAATTTTTGGCCTCGTGAAGGAGAAATTATTATCCAGAACTTTTATGCTTGGCTTTCTCATAATGATCAAACCATGCTTGATACTTCTTATGCTGGTTCTTTTATGAAGAAGACTATTGAATTCCGGTTTGATCTTTTGGAAAGAATTAAACGCAACTCAGAAGATTGGGAACTCGACAAAGGTAAAGAGTCAGGTATTAAACTTAAGTATGATTGTGTTAAATCTTTTATGGATACCGATGCTTTTCAAAAGTTTAGCACTAAATATGGACTTGACTCTGAGATAGTAGCCTCCTTTTGTGAATCATTTCCTACTCATGTTGATCTCCCTAAAGAGAACTGGTTTAAATATCACCCACCTATTAAAGAACAAATCAAAGAACCTGTGCCACTTAAAGAAGAAACTGTACTTTACAATGTTAATCCAGTTGTTCCTTCTGCTTATATTGAGAAACCACCTTTCCCTATTAGGATAAAGGAACATGCTAAAGTTTCAACTGTGGTCAACAAGAGCTATATTGGAACACCTAAACCTGATGAACAAATTAAAGTAGAACCTAGTATTGCTATGGTTAAAGATGTCTTGGAAGAAGATATGGATGGGCATGCTATTTACTTTTGTGAAGAAGCTGCTAGAATTGCCAAACCTGATAAAAAGGATAAACATAGACCTGTTGTTGGCATGCCCGTTGTCTCAGTTAAAATAGGAGATCAATTTTATCATGGCTCATGTGACATAGGTGCTAGTGTGAGTGCTATTCCTTACACCTTATATCAAGAAATTATGAATGACATAGCACCCGTAGATATAGAAGACATAGATGTTACTATTAAACTTGCTAATACAGACACTATATCACCAATTGGGATTGTTAGACATGTTGAAGTCTTGTGTGGGAAAATAAAATACCCTACTAATTTTCTTGTTCTTGGTTCCTCACAAGATGACTTTTGTCCCATTCTATTTGGTAGACCTTTCTTGAACATCGTTAATGCTAAAATAGATTGTAAGAAACAAACTGTCAGTGTTAGTTTTGGTGATGAGTCTTATGAGTTTAATTTTTCCAAGTTTAGTATAAATCTTCATGAAAAAGAATTGCCTAGTAAATATGAATTAATTGGTCTTGCTTCTATTGATGTGCCTCCCACTGATTCACTAGAAAAATATTTGCTAGACCATGAAAATGATTTACATATGCATGAAATAGATAAGATTTTGTTTGAACAATGTCGTCTGCTTTAACACATTTTGCCTATTGAAACTCTAGGAGGTCCTCCTCCACCTAAAGGTGAATTTTTGTTTGAATTAAAATAATTGCCAAACACTTTGAAATATGCTTATCTTGATGAAAAGAAGATATATCATGTTATTATTAGTGCTAACCTTTCAGAACATGAAGAAGAAAGATTATTGAAAGTTCTAAGGAAGCACCAAGCTGCTATTGGATATACTCTTGATGATTTAAAGGGCATTGGTCCCACTCTATGTCAGCACAAAATTAATATGGAACCTGATGTTAAACCCGTTGTTGATCACCAACATCGGTTAAATCCAAAAATGAAGAAAGTGGTAAGAACGGAAAGCTTAAAACTTTTGGAAGCAGGTATAATCTATCCTATAGCTGATAGTAGATGGGTAAGTCATATTTATTGTGTCCCTAAGAAAGAAGGTATAACTGTTGTTCCTAATGATAAGAATGACCTTGATAACCCACAAGTATATGGGATCGCAACAGTTTTTGAGGGTAGAGTATTCAACCCAAATTTATTGATTCGACACAAGGGGAGCCAAAGAATATTCTCAAGTATTAGCAGCTGAGTTGTCAATTCAACCACACCTTGAAACTTAATATCTGCATCAAAGTATTTAGTAGCAAATTAATATGATAGTAGTGGTAACGGTGGCAAAAGTAACGGTAGCAGTTTTGGTTTTATAGTGATTGTAATAGTAGCAACGGAAAAGTAAATAAGCGAAGATCAATATATGAAAAGCTCATAGGCAATGGATCAGTGATGGATAATTATGTCGGATGTGATTCCTCATGCAACGGTTATAACATAGGGTGACACAGAACTAGCTCTAGTTCATCAATGTAATGTAGGCATGTATTCCGAATATAGTCATACGTGCTTATGGAAAAGAACTTGCATGACATATTTTGTCCTACCCTCCCGTGGCAGTGGGGTCCTCTTGGAAACTAAGGGATATTAAGGCCTCCTTTTAATAGAGTACCGGACCAAAGCATGAACACATAGTGAATACATGAACTCCTCAAACTAGGGTCATCACCGGTAAGTATCCCGATTATTGTCACTTCGGGGTTAACGGATCATAACACATAATAGGTGACTATAGACTTGCAAGATAGGATCAAGAACTCACATATATTCATGAAAACATAATAGGATCAGATCTGAAATCATGGCACTCGGGCCCTTGTGGCAAGCATTAAGCATAGCAAAGTCATAGCAACATCAATCTCAGAACATAATGGATACTAGGGATCAAACCCTAAGAACACTAACTCGATTACATGCTAAATCTCATCCAACCCATCACCGTCCATCAAGCCTACGATGGAATTACTCACGCACGGCAGTGAGCATCCTAAAATTGGTGATGGAGGAAGGTTAATGATGATGATGGCGATGGATTCCCCTCTCCGGAGCCCCGAATGGACTCCAGATCAGCCCTCCCGAGAGAGATTAGGGCTTGGCGGCGGCTCCGTATCGTAAAACATGATGAATCCTTCTCCCTGTTTTTTTTCTCCCCGAACGTGAATGTATGGAGTTAGAGTTGAGGTCGGTGGAGCGTCAGGGGGCCCACGAGGCAGGGGCGCACCCAGGGGGTAGGCGCCCCCCCACCCTCATGGACAGGGTGTGGGGCCCCTGGCCATGATTCTTTCGCTAGTATTTCTTATATATTCCAAAAATATTCTCCCTTGATTTTCAGGTCATTCCAAGAACTTCTATTTCTGCACAAAAATAACACCATGGCAATTCTGCCGAAAACAGTGTCAGTCTGGGTTAGTTCCATTCAAATCATGCAAGTTAGAGTCCAAAACAAGGGCAAAAGTGTTTGGAAAAGTAGATACGTTGGAGACGTATCAACTCCCCCAAGCTTAAACCTTTGCTTGTCCTCAAGCAATTCAGTTGACAAACTGAAAGTGATAAAGAAAAACTTTTACAAAATCGGTTTGCTCTTGTTGTTGTAAATATGTAAAGCCAGCATTCAAGTTTTCAGCAAAGATTATGAACTAACCATATTCACAATAACATTTAGGTCTCATGTTTACTCATATCAATGGAATAATCAACTAGCGAGCAACAATAATAAATCTCGGATGACAACACTTTCTCAAAACAATCATAATATGATATAACAAGATGGTATCTCGCTAGCCCTTTCTAAGAGCGCAAAACATAAATGCAGAGCACCCCTGAAGATCAAGGGCTAATTAGAAATTGTAATTAATGGTAAAAGAGATCCAGTCATAGTTGTAGGATCTTGAAGTAGATGTGTCTAGAGGGGGGGGGTGATTAGACACTTAATGCTAAAGTTGCAATTTTTAAGCTTTTTCGGTTTAAGTGGAGTTTAGGCATAATTTCAACATTCACAATACATATCAAGCAAGCATGTAAAGAGTGTATAGGCAGCGGAAAATAAAGCATGCAACTTGCAAGAATGTAAAGGGAAGGGTTTGGAGAATTCAAACGCAATTGGAGACACGGATGTTTTTCCCGTGGTTCGGATAGGTGGTGCTATCCTACATCCACGTTGATGGAGACTTCAACCCACGAAGGGTAACGGTTGTGCGAGTCCACGGAGGGCTCCACCCACGAAGGGTAATGGTTGCGCGAGTCCACGGAGGGCTCCACCCACGAAGGGTCCACGAAGAAGCAACCACCCACGAAGGGTCCACGAAGAAGCAACCTTGTCTATCCCACCATGGCCATCGCCCACGAAGGACTTGCCTCACTAGCGGTAGATCTTCATGAAGTAGTCGATCTCCTTGCCCTTACAAACTCCTTGGTTCAACTCCACAATCTTGTCGGGGGCTCCCAAGTAACACCTAGCCAATCTAGGAGACACCACTCTCCAAGAAGTAACAAATGGTGTGTAGGTAATGAACTCCTTGCTCTTGTGCTTCAAATGATAGTCTCCCCAACACTCAACTCTCTCTCATAGGATTTGGATGTGGTGGAAAGAAGGTTTGAGTGGAAAGCAACTTGGGGAAAGCTAGAGATCAAGATTCATATGGTAGGAATGGAATATCTTGGCCTCAACACATGAGTAGGTAGTTCTCTCTCAGAAATAGGATGCTGGAAGTGTAGGCTTAGTCTGATGGCTCTCTCTACGAATGAAGAGGAGGTGGAGGGGTATATATAGCCTCCACACAAAATCCAACCGTTACACACAGTTTTCCAATCTCGGTGGGACCGAATCAACAAACTCGGTCAGACCGAAATAGGAAACCTAGTGACCGTTAGAGATTTTCGGTGCGACCGACTGGATCAACTCGGTGGGACCGATGTGCTAGGGTTAGGGTAAATCCAAAACTCGGTTTGACCATTACTCAAACTCGGTGGGACCGATTTGGGTCATAAGTGAAACAGAGAGTTGGCCAAGCAAACTCGGTGGGGCCGATTGCATATCTCGGTGGGACCGAAAATATTGCAATAGGTAACAGAGAGTTTGCAAGCCCATCTCGGTGAGACCGAGATCCCATCAGTGAGACCGAACTGATTAGGGTTTCTGGCAGTGGCTATGACAGGTGAAACTCGGTGGCGCCGGATAGGAATAATCGGTAGGTCCGGAGTTTGGCTTTGGGTTTAGGTCATATGTGGAAGTGGGAAAGTAGCTGAGGATTTTGGAGCATATCATTAAGCACATGAAGCAAGAGGCTCATTAAGCAACACCTCATCCCTCCTTGATAGTATTGGCTTTTCCTATGGACTCAATGTGATCTTGGATCACTAAAATGTAAAATGAAGAGTCTTGAGCTTGAAGCTTTAGCCAATCCTTTGTCCTTAGCATCTTGAAGGAGTTCCCACAACCTTTAGTCCATGCCACTCCATTGTTGAACTTATCTGAAACATGCTAGATAGAAATGTTAGTCCAATAAGAGATATGCTGTCATCAATTATCAAAACCACCTAGGGAGCACTTGTGCTTTCAATCTCCCCCTTTTTGGTAATTGATGGCAACATACATCAAAGCTTTAGATAAAGATATAAAGAACAGCAAGTAAATCTTTGGAAGGACATGTAACAAGCATAGGCTCTCCCTACATGTATGCACTCATGTAAATATGAAATATAGAGGCATGTGAGAGCATAACCATGACAGAGTAGGCAATGTGTTACATGTATCTTGGCCATATGCATCAGAGCAAAAGATTATCAAGGAAAATACCTTCATGCTCATGAGTCCTTCTTGCAAACAGTATGTACATAAGAAAGAACTCCTCATACTCATGATTTTGATGCATATACTTACCTTGTGGTCTTGAGTTGGCTTAGGATGGAATGAACCTGCACAAACAAAGTTAGATAACACAGGTACATCCACTAGCCAGAGCAAACAAAAGAAACCACAAGAATACCAAGACTGGGATGACATGTAGAGAGTGAGTACAAGGTACCACATTGGATTCAACATGTCCCCAAGAATAAAGATATGCAATGAATTTGACTGATTTCTTTCCCTTAGGTGTCTTGCTCCCCCAGAATCTTACATGGGATATTGGGAGAAGATAAGGAACAGCAAATCAGAGCTGAAAGATACAAATGAACATGTCTTTTTAGTACATCTCTCCTCTTGAATATCAAGCATCAAGCATCTGGGACATCTGGGATCCTTGAGTATTCTCTCCCCCTGGAAGTCTCTCTCTCCCCCTTAATACTTTCTCTCTTGTAGGTTTGGTCCTTGAGACTTTTTCTCTCCCTTGATGTGATCTCTCTCTCCTACAAGCTTTGATGTGATCTCTCTCTCCCCCTTTGACATCAATTTCCAAGAAGGGCTTTCTGGAATCCGTCGTATAGGTTTGGTCCTTGAGACTCAGCACAAAGCAATGGATAAAACTGTGATGCTTGTAGAGGACAAGATTCATTGAGTAGAGCTGGATCAGAAGAAATATAGAACAAGTGGCAAACTATTTTTCCTGTTGCGAAGTCGGTGGCACCGAGTGGTATGTTTCGGTGGCACCGAAAAGATTTGGTTGGACCAAAAATTACAAGTCGGTGAAACCGAGTTCACACAGAGAAAAACACTTGTCACCTCAGCTCACTAGACATGTAGGACCTCACAAAGATTTGCAATGAATTACCTAAAGGATTTGCAAGGAATTAAATGCAGAAAATGCAGAACATAAACAGAAAGAAAAGAGAAGAGACTGAAAAATCTAGATGGAGTTTTTTTGTTTTTGAAAAAGAGAAAGAAACTAAACATGCATGAGATACACACAAAAAGAACACAAGAGAACTTCATCTAGAGTTGGGCGGTGACATAGTCACCTATGTTAGAGTATATTGACTTAGGAGTCAAGTGAGAACACTTGATCATAGGTCATACTCATCATTTAAGCTCAAAATGGGGTTACCATTTTTCGTTTAAGCATCTTGATGTATTCACATCTTGTTGAGTTGCTTTGACTCATGTCTTGGAGTAAAGCTTCTCTAAGATGGAATAACATACCTTGGGTGGTGGTGTGGTTCTTGCTCATGTAGTTGAACTTGTGTGGGTGCTCAAGGTTGATGTAGCTCATCAAGAGTTGAGAGTACCACTTGGAGTTTGAGTTCATCTACCTACATGGGTTAGTTCTTGCAAGGAAGAGCACTTCTGTATCCAAAAATGACAATCATGAAGCTCAACATAGAATTTGTCAAAGGACAAACCGGGAGAATCACTCGCTCAAAAACTCGTTTAGCTAACTTTTGTGAAAACTATTCATTCATCTCTAGCATTGAACCTATGAAGGTTGAAGAAGCATTGGAAGATCTGGATTGGATAAACTCTATGCATGAAGAGCTACACAATTTTGAGAGAAACCAAGTTTGGACATTGGTTGAGAAGCCCGACAACAACCACAACATCATTGGTACCAAATGGGTGTTTCGCAACAAGCAAGATGAAGATGGACAAGTGGTTCGCAACAAAGCACGTCTCGTCGCCCAAGGGTACACACAAGTCGAAGGTATGGACTATGGTGAGACATATGCTCCGTTGCTAGACTTGAGTCCATTCGCATCTTACTTGCCTATGCTAATCATCATAATATCACCTTGTACCAAATGGACATTAAAAGTGCTTTTCTAAATGGTGAAATAGAGGAGGAAGTTTATGTCAAACAACCTCCCGGTTTTATCAATCCTAAGAAACCAAATCATGTTTACAAACTTCACAAAGCTCTTTATGGTCTTAAACAAGCTCCTAGAGCATGGTATAAATGCTTGACCAAGTTCCTTATTACAAGTGGTTTTGAAATTGGTAAAATTGATTCTAATCTTTTTACTAAAAGGGTTAATGGAGAACTATTTGTATGCCAAATTTATGTCGATGATATCATATTTGGTTCAACTAACCCTCTCTTTAGTGAAAAGTTTGGAAAGCTAATGTCAGAGAAGTTTGAGATGTCTATGATGAGTGAACTCAAATTCTTTCTCGGTTTGCAAATCAAGCAAACTAAGGAAGGTACATTTGTCTCTCAAACGAAGTACACCAAGGACTTATTCAAGAAGTTCAATATGCAAGAATGCAAAGGTATGTCTACACCCATGCCTACTAGTGGACATAATGATTTGACCAAAGATGGTGAACCGGTTGATCAAAAGGTTTATCGCTCTATGATTGGTTCATTGTTATACCTATGTGCTTCACATCCCGATATTATGCTAAGTGTGTGCATGTGTGCACGATATCAAGCTGCTCCTAAAGAATGTCATCTTAAGGCTGTGAAAAGCATAGTGAGATATTTAATCCATACACCAAATTTTGGCATTTGGTATCCTAAGAGGTCTTCTTTTGATCTTGTTGGCTATTCCGACTCGGATTATGCCGGAGACAAGGTTGATAGAAAGTCCACTTCGGGTACTTGTCAATTTCTTGGTAGATCTCTTGTGTCTTGGTCTTCCAAGAAACAAAACTCGGTATCCTTTTCCACCGCCGAAGCGGAATACATTGTCGCTGGTTCATGTTGTGCTCAATTACTTTGGATGACCCGAACTCTTAAAGATTATGGGATCTATGTGAAACATGTTCCACTACTTTGTGACAATGAAAGTGCTATCAAAATTGGTCATAATCATGTACAACATTCTCGAACTAAGCATATTGAAGTTCGTCATCATTTCATTCGAGATCATGTTGCTAAGGGTGACATTAATCTTAAGCACGTTCGCACCGATAAGCAATTAGCGGATATATTTACTAAACCTCTTGATGAGAAAGTATTTTGCAGGTTGAGAGGTGAATTGAACATCATTGATGCTTCGAACTTGGAGTAGAAACTCCATTGGATACATGCAAGACATGAGCTTATGACTAATCCATGATATATCTCTTATGATGACTATCTTATGTCTTGGATATATTTGTACCTTGCATGTTGTCTAACCCATGTAGGTGCTTGGTTGAATCTAATTCCATGAGATTGCGACTCACTCACATCTTGAGCAATCTCTACATCACCAAGTCTCTACACAATGGCGGTTGAAGACAAGGAAGCACATTGAGGATTTGCTCGATGGGATGATCTTTGGCAATTCTTGCTCGAACTCGTGAGAGCTTTTGCTTGGGTCTTCGTTGAACATCTTCTTCATCTTGTTCTTCTTCTTGGCCTTCTTCATTGTTGACGTCGTCGTTATCTTGTCGTGGTGGAGAAAGAGGTTGTTGATGTTCGTCTTGATGCATTTCCTTGTCTTCTTCATCTTGGTGTGCCCCACTTGTGGATGCTTCCGTGTCGATTCTTGGTTCACCTTGTCGTGAAGTAGAAGCTTCCACTTGGACGGATGAAGTACTCTCCTTCACCTTCGTTGGACGAATTTTGCCAATGGACAAGTCTTGGATTGCTTCTGAAGGGTCTTTGTCTCCTACATCAATTGGCAATTGCTCTACTTGCGAGCCATTAGATTCATCAAACT
Source organism: Triticum urartu (assembly GCF_003073215.2). Classification (NCBI taxonomy): domain Eukaryota; kingdom Viridiplantae; phylum Streptophyta; class Magnoliopsida; order Poales; family Poaceae; genus Triticum; species Triticum urartu. The sequence continues at coordinate 284,686,531 of NC_053022.1, forward strand.
TCACATCTACCGTCTCTTCAACCTTTCGGGTGAAATTGTTGTAGACACGGTAAGTGTGAGAGTTTGAGCCATAACCAAGTAGAAAACCTTCATGAGATTTAGGAGCAAACTTTGAACGACGATGCTTATCAAGAATGTAGCACTTTGAGCCGAATACTCGAAAGTATCCAACTTGGGGTTTGTTACCGGTGAGAAGCTCGTATGCCGTCTTGCCGAGTAGCTTGTGAAGATATAAACGATTTGTTGCGTGACAAGCTGTCTCAACCGCTTCTGCCCAAAAGTGCTTCGGCGTCTTGTATTCATCAAGCATCGTTCTTGCCATTTCGATGAGCGTCCGGTTCTTCCTCTCAACAACTCCAATTTGTTGAGGTGTGTACGTAGCCGAGAACTCGTGTGAAATCCCTTCTTCTTCAAGAAAGGTGTCCACATTTGCGTTCTTGAACTCCATTCCGTTGTCACTCCGAACCTTCTTGATCTTCACGTCAAACTGATTTTGGGCCTTCCTAGCGAAGTTTCTGAAGATCTTCTGGACCTGCGACTTGTCATTAAGAAAGAACACCCACGTAAATCTTGAAAAATCATCAACTATAACTAGACCAAAAGAATTTCCACCAAGACTCTTGTAGGCGTTGGGACCAAAAAGGTCCATATGAAGTAGCTCGAGTGGCCTTCTTGTGGTCATGATGTTCTTCACGGGATGCCTTCCTCCAACCTGTTTACCTGCTTGACAAGCACTGCAAAGTCTATCCTTATCAAATATGACATCGTTAACTCCAAGGATATGATTTCCTTTAATAAGCTTGTCAAGGTTTCTCATGCCAATGTGACCTAGTCGTCTATGCCACAACCAACCTTTTGAGGATTTAGCAACAAAGCAAGTTTTAGGTTGTGCCTTTTTAGAGAAATCGACAATGTAAAGATCACCTCTACGCATAACGGTAAAGACCATTTTATGATTGTCTCGACGAAATACTTGGCACTCTACCTCAGTAAATAGGACATTCAAACCGAAATCAGCAAGTCTAGATACTGAAATTAGTTCTAGCCAAGAGATTCAACGAGCATGACATTTTGAATGGAACTATCATGTGAGATGGCCACCTTACCAAGGCCAACCACTTTACCCCTTGAATTATCACCAAAGGTGACATATTTTCGAGGGCTGTCATTTTCAGCAAGCTCACGGAACATCTCTTCATCTCCGGTCATATGATCAGTACATCCACTATCAAGAACCCATTCCTTTCCTCCTGACTCATATCCCCGAAGATTTGCCATAAGACCAAAATGTCTCATTGCATCATCAAGATCGAAGTCACTATCATCATCATCATCATCATAGTATCCATGTTCACCATGATCTTGTGACTCATCATTTCCTAGAGAGGGTAATTCATTAGATAAATGATCATCAAAGTGGTCACCTTTATGAATTCTTATAGCTTCGAATATGATATCACTAATGATTCCAACATCTCCTTTAGCTCGCTTGAGATTGGCAAGCTCAAATAGATAATCACCAAAACTAGGATCACTAGGGTTCATCTTACTCAAGGCAATAGATTTATGGATAATTTCATCCAAATTTTTCAAGGAATGATCGGGAAATCGTTCCTCAAGAAATTTCCATATAGTATAGGCACAATTAAGAGTAGGCAAATTAGCAATCAAATTTTTGGGCAATCCTCTAATGATGAGCTCAATAGTTCTAAGATTGTGAATCATGTCAATATCTTTATCTAGGGTAGGATGCAAAGGATCAATATGAGGTGCACAAGGGCTAGCAATACACTTGTTCAAATGATATTGATTGAAAATTACAAGCATCTCATTTTTCCACTCATGAAAATACTCTCCATCAAGAATAGGCACTCTATGTCTAAGACTCCCTAAGGTAGACACATCCATCTTCCTCCAATGGTGATTAAACCAAGGCAATGGAGACCAAAGCTCTGATACCATTGTAGGATCTTGAAGTAGATGTGTCTAGAGGGGGGGTGATTAGACACTTAATGCTAAAGTTGCAATTTTTAAGCTTTTTCGGTTTAAGTGGAGTTTAGGCATAATTTCAACATTCACAATACATATCAAGCAAGCATGCAAAGAGTGTATAGGCAGCGGAAAATAAAGCATGCAACTTGCAAGAATGTAAAGGGAAGGGTTTGGAGAATTCAAACGCAATTGGAGACACGGATGTTTTTCCCGTGGTTCGGATAGGTGGTGCTATCCTACATCCACGTTGATGGAGACTTCAACCCACGAAGGGTAACGGTTGCGCGAGTCCACGGAGGGCTCCACCCACGAAGGTAATGGTTGCGCGAGTCCACGGAGGGCTCCACCCACGAAGGGTCCACGAAGAAGCAACCACCCACGAAGGGTCCACGAAGAAGCAACCTTGTCTATCCCACCATGGCCATCGCCCACGAAGGACTTGCCTCACTAGCGGTAAGATCTTCACGAAGTAGGCGATCTCCTTGCCCTTACAAACTCCTTGGTTCAACTCCACAATCTTGTCGGAGGCTCCCAAGTAACACCTAGCCAATCTAGGAGACACCACTCTCCAAGAAGTAACAAATGGTGTGTAGGTAATGAACTCCTTGCTCTTGTGCTTCAAATGATAGTCTCCCCAACACTCAACTCTCTCTCATAGGATTTGGATGTGGTGGAAAGAAGGTTTGAGTGGAAAGCAACTTGGGGAAAGCTAGAGATCAAGATTCATATGGTAGGAATGGAATATCTTGGCCTCAACACATGAGTAGGTAGTTCTCTCTCAGAAATAGGATGCTGGAAGTGTAGGCTTAGTCTGATGGCTCTCTCTACGAATGAAGAGGAGGTGGAGGGGTATATATAGCCTCCACACAAAATCCAACCGTTACACACAGTTTTCCAATCTCGGTGGGACCGAATCAACAAACTCGGTCAGACCGAAATAGGAAACCTAGTGACCGTTAGAGATTTTCGGTGGGACCGACTGGATCAACTCGGTGGGACCGATGTGCTAGGGTTAGGGTAAATCCAAAACTCGGTTTGACCAATTACTCAAACTCGGTGGGACCGATTTGGGTAATAAGTGAAACAGAGAGTTGGCCAAGCAAAGTCGGTGGGGCCGATTGCATATCTCGGTGGGACCGAAAATATTGCAATAGGTAACAGAGAGTTTGCAAGCCCATCTCGGTGAGACCGAGATCCCATCAGTGAGACCGAACTGATTAGGGTTTCTGGCAGTGGCTATGACAGGTGAAACTCGGTGGCGCCGGATAGGAATAATCGGTAGGTCCGAGTTTGGCTTTGGGTTTAGGTCATATGTGGAAGTGGGAAAGTAGCTGAGGATTTTGGAGCATATCATTAAGCACATGAAGCAAGAGGCTCATTAAGCAATACCTCATCCCTCCTTGATAGTATTGGCTTTTCCTATGGACTCAATGTGATCTTGGATCACTAAAATGTAAAATGAAGAGTCTTGAGCTTGAAGCTTTAGCCAATCCTTTGTCCTTAGCATCTTGAAGGAGTTCCCACAACCTTTAGTCCATGCCACTCCATTGTTGAACTTATCTGAAACATGCTAGATAGAAATGTTAGTACAACAAGAGATATGTTGTCATCAATTATCAAAACCACCTAGGGAGCACTTGTGCTTTCAATAGTCATACTCAATGTAAACTAATAATAATACATGCAAATGACAACGGTGCTCTCCAACTGGTGCCTTTTAATAAGAGGGTGATGACTCAACATAAAAGTAAATAGATAGGCCCTTCTCAGAGGGAAGCAGGGATTTGTAGAGGTGCCAGAGCTCGATTTTGAAATAGATATGAATAATATTTTGAGCGGTATACTTTCATTGTCAAGATAACAACCGAGATATCTCGATATCTTCCATGCTACACACATTATAGGCGGTTCCCAAGCAGAATGGTAAAGTTTATACTCCCCCACCACCAACAAGCATCAATCCATGGCTTGCCCGAAACAACGGGTGCCTCGAACTAACAACAATCCCGGGGGATTTTTGTTTCCAATTATTTTGATTTGATTTGAGCATGGGACTGGGCATCCCGGTGACCAGCCATTTTCTCGTGAGTGAGGAGCGGAGTCCACTCCTCTTGAGAATAACCTGCCTAGCATGGAAGATACAGACAACCCTAGTTGATACATGAGCTATTCGAGCATACAAAACATAATTTTTATTTGAAGGTTTAGAGTTTGGCACATACAAATTTACTTGGAACGGCAGGTAGATACCGCATATAGGAAGGTATAGTGGACTCATATGGAATAACTTTTGGGGTTTATGGAAGTGGATGCACAAGCAGTATTTCCGCTTAGTACAAGTGAAGGCTAGAAAGAGACTGGGAAGCGACCAACTAGAGAGCAACAACAGTCATGAACATGCATTAAAATTAATCAACACTGATTGCAAGCATGAGTAGGATATAATTCACCATGAACATAAATATCGTGGAGGCTATGTTGATTTTGTTTCAACTACATGCGTGAACATGTGCCAAGTCAAGCCACTCGAATCATTCAAAGGAGGATACCACCCTATCATACCACATCACAACCATTTTAATAGCATGTTGGCACGCAAGGTAAACCATTATAAACTCCTAGCAATTTAAGCATGGCTTGGGCAACTATAATCTCTAATTGTCATTGCAAACATGTTTCATTCATAATAGGCTAAATCGGGAACGATGAACTAATCATATTTACAAAAACAAGAGAAGTCGAGTTCATACCAGCTTTTCTCATCTCAATCAGTTCATCATATATCGTCATTATTGCCTTTCACTTGCACGACTGAATGGTGTGGATAATAATAATAGTGCACGTGCATTGGACTAAGCTAGAATCTGCAAGCATTCAATACATGGGAGAAGACAAGGTAATATTGGGCTCTTCGTTAGATCAACAATAATGCATATAAGAGCCACTCAACATTTTCATCATGGTCATCTCCTCTCGACCCCCAAAGAAACAAAACTATTTACACGGGAAAGCTCCCAAGAAGCAAAAGAAGAACGAGAAATCTTTTGGGGTTTTATTTTTAATTACTACTACTACAAGCATGGAAAGTAAACTAACTAAAAGCTACAACTAATTTTTTTTGGTCTTTCTTAAGGGTTTTTAAACACACCAGAAGAAAGCTTAAAACAGAAAATAAACTAGCATGGATGATACAGTGAAAAAGTATGAGCACCGACAACTGGCATGAGTGTGTGAACATGAATGTAATGTCGGTGAGAAATACATACTCCCCCAAGCTTAGGCTTTCGGCCTAAGTTGGTCTATGGCCATGGCTGGCCTGGTGGAAATCCAAAGCTGTAACTGGGGTCGTACTGGGATGCAGCAGCTATTGCCTCACGAGCTGCGGCTTGGAGGCGGGCTTCCTCCGTCCGCCTCTCGTACTCGTTTGCCTCCTCCCTGGTTATAAAATATCTCTCTTTTATCTGAAAATCAAAGAAAGCAGGAGCAGGGAGAGCAACGTGGACGGTGCACCGTCTGTCAAAGATTAGTCAGTACTGGAGGAACTGATCGTTCCTCTCAACAAACTGATGACGAACCATAGCATTATAATCTATATAAGAAGGAGGCAACTCAATATCATCCCCGGGTATGGGTATATCAAGAAAGTTAGCTACACGAGTTGCATAAATTCCACCAAACAAATCTCCAGTTAAACCATTAAGATGCAACCTACGTGCAACAATAGCCCCCAAGTTGTATTGTTTATCTCCTAATATAGCACTCTTAAGAACACTAAGATCGGGAACACACATGTGACATGCTTCATCCTTACCTTTAATGCATCTATCCACGAAGAGAGCAAAATAATGTATGGCAAGAAAATGAATGCTCCCTATGGTAGCTTGTGTTATTTCTCTAGATTCTCCCACAGTGATACTAGCAAGAAATTCTTTAAATTCAGATTTGCGAGGTTCACTAGCACTACCCCACTGCGGGCATTTGCAAGTAGTATTAGAATCTTCTAAGTCCATGGTATAAGATTTATCATAAAGATCAAATAGGACATTGTGAGAATTGTGCGAGGATGTAAATTTAAACCTTCTCACAAATGAATCAGTTAAATAGAGGTATTGCCGACACTTATTTGACATGAAGCTCTCAAGATCAGCGTTATGCACATATGCGTCAAATTCTTCCTTGATGCCTGCCTGGACCATAAAATCCTCTGATGGCCATTCACAAGGCCGCACTTGAGCCTCCCTTGGTAGTTCATTGTCCGGCTCGCGTATTGCGGGCCTTGCTTCCTTGAGGAACCACCTTGGTACATTTTCCTAAACATATTTCTTCCTCTGAAAAAATTTCTGAAATTTTTAGTAACTCAAAATAAAAGTGAGCCAAACTCAACAAGATTGATAGCAACTACTCCTACAAGTGCCTAGAGGCCATATCATGCATTAAAACTACTTTTGACCACATAAATTTGACATGCAAGCCCAAGAACAGGGTCACCTAAGCAGCAAAGATTTGCAATAAATAAAGCACTAGAACAAAAACTAATTGGACCATTGGAGGAGTCACATACCGAGGAACAATCCCCCAAAGCAGTTTTGTGAATGGAGCTTTGAGCAAGGAGATCAAAAATGGGAGCAAGATAAGCTAGAACACGGGTCTGAGCTGGTGGATGATTTTTTCTGGAGGAAGACAAAGTGTGTGGGTGCAAGAATAAGTGGAGGGGACCCACGTGGGGTCCACGAGGTAGGGGGCGCGCCCGGGGGTAGGGCGCGCCCTCCACCCTCGTGGGCACATGGTGGGTCCCCCTGGTGTGTTCTCAGTGCCAATAATTCTTAAATATTCTAGAAAAAATCATATTAAATTTTCAGGGCATTTGGAGAAGTTTTATTTTCGAGGTATTTTTTATTGCAAGGATAATTCAGAAAACAGACATAAAATACTATTTTTACTTTATTTAATATAAATAATAGAGAGTAAAAGGAGGGTATAGAAGGTTGTGCTTTCTAACTTCATCCATCTCATGCTCATCAAAAGGAATCCACTAACAAGGTTGATCAAGTCTTGTTAACAAACTCATTCCGAATTGCATGAAACCGGAGAAATTTCGAATAATACTAGGTTACCTCAACTGGGATATGCACATCCCCAACAATAAGAATATCATATTTCTTCTTGGCAGTAGGAAGAGGAAACTCAAAACCTCCAACAGTAATCGTTGAAATTTTTCCAATAGAATTGATACTGTGGACTTGAGGTTGTTTCCTCGGAAAGTGTACCTTATGCTCATTACCATTGACATGAAAAGTGACATTGCCTTTGTTGCAATCAATAACAGCCCCTGCAGTATTCAAAAAGGGTCTGCCAAGGATAATTGACATACTATCGTCCTCGGGAATATCAAGAATAACAAAGTCTATTAAAATAGTAACGTTTGCACCACAACAGGCACATCCTCACAGATACCGACATGTATAGCAGTTGATTTATTAGCCATTTGCAAAGATATTTCAGTAGGTGTCAACTTATTCAAATCAAGTCTACAATATAAAGAGAGAGGCATAACACTAACACCAGCTCCAAGATCACATAAAGCAGTTCTAACATAGTTTCTTTTAATGGAGCATGGTATAGTTGGTACTCCTGGATCTCCAAGTTTCTTTGGTATTCCACCCTTAAAAGTATAATTAGCGAGCATGGTAGAAATTTCAACTTCCGCTATCTTTCTTTTATTAGTAACAATATCTTTCATGTACTTAGCATAAGGGTTCATTTTAAGCATATCAGTCAAACGTATACGCAAAAAGATAGGTCTAATCATTTCAGCAAAGCGCTCAAAATCCTCATCATCCTTTTTTCTTGGATGATTTAGGAGGAAAAGGCATGGGTTTCTGAACCCATGGTTCTCTATCTTTATCGTGCTTCCTAGCGACAAAGTCTCTCTTATCATAACATTGATTCTTTGATTGTGGGTTATGAAGATCAACAACAAGTTCAATCTCTACATCATTATCATTGCTAGGTTGAGCATCAACATGAACATCATCATTAACATTATCACTAGGTTCATGTTCATTACCAGATTGTGTTTCAGCATCAGAAATAAAATATCATTGGGATACTCATGTGTGTCTGCAACAGGTTCACTAGAAGCATGCAAAGTCCTATCATTTTTCTTTTCCTTCTTCTTAGAAGAACTAGGTGCATCAGCATTAATTCTCTGAGAATCTTGCTCCATTCTCTTAGGATGGCCCTCAAGATACAAAGGTGTCTGAGTCATTTTACCCCCTCTAGTCATAACTCTAAAAGCATTATCATTTTTCTTATTGTTTAATTCATTGAGCAAATCATTCTGAGCCTTAAGTACTTGTTCTACTTGAGTGATAACCATAGAAGCATGTTTAGTAATAAGTTTAAGTTCACCTTTAACTCTAGACATATAATCACTCAAGTGTTCAATCATATCAGCATTGCATTTCAATTGTCTACCAACATAAGCATTGAAGTTTTCTTGTTTAATAATAAAATTATCAAACTCATCTAAGCATTGGCTAGCACACTTATTACGAGGAATATCACCTTCATCAAACCTATAGAGGTAATTTACCTTCACTGACTGTGTCGGGTTATCAAGACCATGTATTTCTTCAGTAGGTGGTAAATTCCTAACATCTTCAACTTTAATACCTTTTTCTTTCATAGATTTCTTTGCCTCTTGCATATCTTCAGGACTGAGAAATATAATACCTCTTTTCTTTGGAGTTGGCTTAGGAGTTGGTTCAGGAAGTGTCCCATCATTTTCATTACTCAACATATTATTCAATAGCAATTCAGGTTGATCAACTGTTCTTTCCCTAAAAATACAACCAGCACAACTATCCAGGTGGTCTCTAGAAGCATCGGTTAGTCCATTATAAAAGATATCAAGTATTTCATTTTTCTTGAGTGGATGATCACGCAAAGCATTAAGTAATCAGAGAAGCCTCCCTCAAGCTTGTGGGAGACTCTCTTCTTCAATTTGCACAAAATTATATATTTCCCTTAAAGCAGCTTGTTTCTTATGAGCGGGGAAATATTTAGCAGAGAAGTAATAAATCTTATCCTGGGGACTACGCACACAATTAGGATCAAGAGAATTAAACCATGTTTTAGCATGACCCTTTAATGAGAACGGAAATAACTTAAGGATAAAGTAATAGCGAATTTTCTCATCATGAGTAAACAGGGTGGCTTTATCATTTAATTTAGTAAGATGTGCCACAATAGTTTCAGATTCATAGCCATAAAAAGGATCAGATTCAACAAAAGTAATTAACTCAGGATCGATAGAGAAATCATAATCCTTATCGGAAATAAAGATAGGTGAAGTAGCAAAAGCAGGGTCATATTTCATTCTAGCATTCAAAGACTTTTCTTTAAGCTTAGCTAATAATTTCTTAAGATCAGATCTATCATTGCAAGCTAAGAAGTATCTAGCGGCTTCTTCATCCATAACATAACCCTCAGGCACAACAGGTAATTCATATCTAGGGGGAGAATCCTCATCATCACTTTCATCAATATTATCAGTTTCAATAATTTCATTCTCTCTAACCCTAGCAAGTTGTTCATCAAGAAATTCACCTAATGGCACAATATTATCAAGCATAGAAGTAGTTTCATCATAAGTATCATGCAAAGCAGAAGTGGCATCATCAATAACATGCGACATATCAGAATAAATAGCAGGCGTAGGTGTCGCAAGTTTACTCAAAACAGAAGGTGAATCAAGTGCAGAGCTAGATGGCAGTTCCTTACCTCCCCTCGTAGTTGAGGGAAATTTTTTGGTTCTTAGATCTTTCAAGGTCTTCATAGTGATCAACAGATATAAATCCCAAGTGACTCAAAGAATAGAACTATGCTCCCCGGCAACGGCGCCAGAAAATAGTCTTGATAACCCACAAGTATAGGGGATCGCAACAGTTTTCGAGGGTAGAGTATTCAACCCAAATTTATTGGTCCGACACAAGGGGAGCCAAAGAATATTCTCAAGTATTAGCAGCTGAGTTGTCAATTCAAACACACCTGGAAACTTAATATCTGCAGCGAAGTATTTAGTAGCAAAGTAATATGATAGTAGTGGTAACAGTGTCAAAAGTAACGGTAGCAGTTGTGACGCCCGAATAATTAAGCTACAGTGAACCTCTGCTAATGATGCCATGTCACCTCGGTTACCGTTGATAAACTCGCGTGATTTGAAGCCGATTCAAATTCAAATCAATAATCAAGTCAAATAATTAAAGTTTCCAAATGTCAAAACTAAAGTGTTCGAAATGTGGCAAATAAATAGTAAGTAATATTGGTGGAGAAAACATCTATTTATAAAATGTTCCAACGCACTAAGCTAATTATAACAGCGATAAAACAATTATTTAAAATGCATTTAAAATAATAATAAATAAAATATACTTTATTTAAGGTGCCAAAATATTTGGGGTCGTAGCATATTTATTAACACTAGTTTAGGGGCTACTTTTATAATTTGTAAAACTAAAGTAAAAGGGGAATTAAAAAACAAAACAAAAAGAAAACACAATCACCCGCCCCCACTGGGCCAGGCCCAGCTGGCCGCCGAACCGGCCGGCCCACCCGCTCGCCTTTGGCCTATTTAGGCCGGCCTTCCCCCCCCCAACCCCCGCGCACCACCCCCCCCCCCCCCCCCCCCCCCCCCCCCCCCACCTCTCCCTCTCGCTCCCCATCCCTCCCCGATCCAGAACTGGATCGGGCCGAACCCCGACCCCGGCGCCCCGTTCGCCGCTCGCCGGAGCCACCGCACCGGCGTCACCCATCACCACCCCCCACCTCGTCGGACGCCTCCTCCCTCCTCCCCGATCGGCCTCCTCCTCGACTCGATGCCAACGCCGCGTCGCCGCCGCCCAGGGCCCCATCGCCGGAGACACCTCGTCGGACGCCATCGCCTCCGTCACACCCCGCCGCACGTCGTCCCCGTCTCCTCCCCGCCCCCGCTGCCTAGTCCTTCGCGCCCGCCGTAGCTCCCCCCTCTCCCTCTCTCTGTGCACGTCGCCGCTCCTCGACCGCCCCGACGAGCTCCTCCGCGCGCGCCCGTCGCCGTGGCCTCCTCCGCCCTCTCCTGGCCGCCTACAGCGCCCCGACCTCTGAGTGTGGCTGAAGTATGTACCGTTGCAGCTCCACACACGCACGGCAAGGCGCGCGCCAGCGCGCGTCTCCCCCTCTGCGCCCATCGCCTGTGTCGGATCTCGCGTTGCTGGCGCCGCTCGCCGTCCACCTCTGCAGGTCCCCGTGGCCGTCACCATGCCCGCCGCCCCGCTCGGCGCTGTCGCAGCCCGCCTCGAGCCTCGCCTTGCCTTGGTCGCATCCGTCGTTCGCCACCGCCGCAGCCTCCCCTGCTGCCTCCTCGTGCGTCTGCGCTCGCCTGTGCCGCTCGCTGCTCGCGCCCTGGCTATCCTCGACTACCTATGCCCGCCCGAACCTTTCGACAACCTCCCTCGCTGGCCGCCGCTCTGCCGCGCCTGCCACTGGCTCTGGCGCCAGCGCCGGCGAGCGAGCCCAGCGCCCACTTGGGCATGCTCCCGTCCGGGTGCACGCCAGCAGCGCCCCACCGCCCGCACCCGCCAAACGACCTGCCCCGGTTGGCCTATGGGCCAATGACAGCCGGGGCCCACGCCCTAAGAACAAAAATAAATAAATGAAATAAAATATATAAATATAATATATATATATATATATAATAATTAAATAATTAACCAATTAACTAAATTAATTAACTTAATTTAATTAATCTATCAATTAAACTAATTAACATAGTTAGTTAGTTAGTTAGCAGTGTATGACAAGTGGGGTCCATCCCCAGGACGTTAAAAAATATAATAGTAAACAAAATTAAATATTAATTAATTAACTTAATTAATTCTGTTTAAAATAAATTAATTAAGATTAACCAACCTAATAACTATTTAACCTAATTAACTAAACAGTCCCTGACACGTGGGACCCACTTGTCAAGTTGACGAGGTCAACGTCATGTTGACTGCTGACGTCATGCTGACATCAGCAAACACTATTCTGGATAATGTTGAATTAAATTAATTAAATAAATGCTAAAAATGATTTAAATCTTTTAAAATCAATATAAAATAAACCGTAGCTCGGATGGACAAACTTTGTACATGAAAGTTGCTCAAAGAATCCGGATATGCAGCCCGTTCGTCTGCCACGCATCCCTAGCATAGCGAACACGCAACTTTCCCCCTCTGATTCATCTGTTCGAAAACACGAAACACCGAGGATATTTTCTCAGATGTTTCCCCCCTTCACCGGTATCACCTCATACCGCGTTAGGGCACACCTAGCACCGCTACTTGTCATGTCATGCATCGATATGCATCTGTTTGCATTGTATTCATTGTTTCTTCCCCCTCTTCTCTCCGGTAGACTACGAGACCGACGCCGCTGCTGGTGCCCTGATCGAGTACGCTGTTGACGACCCCTCTTTCTTGCCAAGAGCAACCAGGCAAGCCCCCCCCCCTTGATCACCAGATATCGCCTACTCTTCTCTCTACTGCTTGCATTAGAGTAGTGTAGCATGTTACTGCTTTCCGTTAATCCTATCCTGATGCATAGCATGTCATTGTTGCTACAGTTATTGATACCTTACCTGCAATCCTAAATGCTTAGTATAGGATGCTAGTATTTCATCAGTGGCCCTACTTTCTTGTCCGTCTACCATGCTATACTATCGGACCGTGATCACTCGGGAGGTGATCATGGGTATATACTATATACTTTATACATGATACATGTGGTGACTAAAGTCGGGTCGGCTCGTAGAGTACCCGTGAGTGATTCATGGATTGGGTCTAAAAGGACGTTTGTCCGGACGGCCCTCTGAGTGAACCTTTGTGGCAGAGCAACAGGGTAGGTTGAGACCACCTAGGAGAGAGGTGGGCCTGGCCCTGGTCGTTGTCCGTGGTTATTTCAAAATAACACGCTTAACGAGATCTGGGTATTTGATCTGAGTCTGGCCATTGGCCTATACGCACTAACCAACTACACGGTGTAAGTGCATCTAGTGCCCCTTAGTGATTTTGGTGTATTGAAGACTTATAGGTCAAGGGACTAATGTGTTTGTGAGTGTACACAGGTCTATAAGTCTATGAGGATTTTTATATTTACAGAGAAAGTCGACCCCTAAAAATGAAGTTCTTCGACTGAAGACTTTGAATCTCTGAAGACTTTGAAAGTGAAGAAATTGTTGTGACCTTGAAGAGTTGGTATTCATTTGAGGAATATGAAGCATGAAGACTTTTGTTTTCGTAGTTTCATTTTCTCTTTCTTGAGTCATAGGAAACACCGTACTGTTAAAGGGGGTCGAGGAAATACTACAGAAAATTTTCCATGTGATGCTCAACTCAAAATCCTACACCTACCAATCCCTTCAAGTGAAGCCATTGGAAATCTCATACAGTTCAGTCATATTCTTCAGTGACAGAGACGAAGTTATTCTGGTCACTGAGGAATTTGTTCTGACTGAGGAGTTAGGAATTCGCCAGTGCGGATTGCCTACACAATGAGGAACATGATAGCCCTGAGGATTTTGCTACTCAAAATTCCAACCGTTGTTGTGCTATGCGCCAGCTGTCCCAAAATATCTATCCACCCAACGATCATATATTGAAGGGCATTTATGTCTTATCATGTCGGGCTGCTCCCTAGGCTATAAATAGACGCCCCCTACAACCACTAGCTGGTTGGCTACTCTGAGAGAAACTGACACTTGTCATTTGAGAGCAACCCATCCTCCGAGGACTTTGAGCGAAAATCATCAAGTGAGGAAAAACCCGAACCCAAACACCTACAAACCCCAAGTGATTGAGCATCACTGAAGAGATTGATCATGCGTGGATCTGACGCTTGTTACCTTTGAAGACTGTGCTTCTTCCATACGGTTAGGCGTCATGGTCTAAAGCATCCAAGAGGAATTGTGGATCGCCAAGTGACTAAGTTTGTGAAGGTTTGGAAGTCGCCTGAAGACTTACCACGAGTGATTGGGCGAGGTCTGTGTGACCTTAGCTCAAGGAGAATACGGTGAGGACTTGGTGTCCTGAGCTGCATGCTCAGGACTGGGTGTCCGGGACTGTGTGCCCTCGAGTTTAAATACTCAGCCGCTCCAACCAGACGTACAATTGAGACAACAGTTGGAACTGGTCTACCAAATCATTGTCTTCACCAAGCTTACTGGTTCTATTTCCTCAACTCTTTCATTTCCTCATAACTGTGTTGAGTGCTTGTTCATATCTGTGTTTGAAGACTTTGACTGAAGACTTTCTCAATTTCCTCAGTTCAATTTCTTCAGTCTGTTTGTCTTCATCCTGTGTTATCCTGTGCTTACACTTCCTGTACTCTGTGCCTGTCTTCATTTCATCATGATGACTATGCTTGTGTTCTGTTATGTTTACTTTTGAGTACTTATTCCGCTGCTAGTAGTTCTTCGCTAAGGAATTTCCTCACAGGCATATTCCTCAGTGAAGAATTTAATAAAAATCGCCTATTCACCCCCTCCTTCTAGTCGATATAATGCACTTTCAATTGGTATCAGAGCAAGGTACTCCCTTGTTCCGTGTGATTTTGGTTTAACCGCTTGGAGTTTTAGTTATGTCGACCACAGGTATGATCAAGGTCTCTGTTGGGTGTCCTACCTTCGATGGGACGGACTACCCCTACTAGAAGAATAAGATGCGAATGGATCTTGAGGTAATTGATAACGATCTCTGGTATGTTGTGGAAAATGGTGTTCCCTCAGTCACACCTTCTCTAAATGCTGCTGATGTGAAGAGATTCAAGCAACTTGATTCTCAAGCGAAGAATATCATATGTGGCCATCTGAGCAAAGGACAGTATGGAAGAGTGAGTGCTTCGGAAACTGCTAAGCTTATCTGGGATAGACTGTCCAAAGTAAATGAAGGAGTCTCAACACAATGTGACTCTCGAGTTGATGTTCTTCGCAATCTCTTCAACCGCTTCAAAAGACTCGACAATGAAAATTCTCAACAAACTTTCGATCGCCTCACTGACATCTCAAATGAGCTTCAAGCACTTGGTGCCACTGACATCACCGACAATGAGGTGGTGAAGAAATTGCTGAGATCGCTTGATTCCTCATTTGACACTCTGGCATTGATGACACAAGAACATGATGATTACAAGTCACTTGATCCCGCTGATATTCTCGAGAGGCTAAATACTCATGAGTTACAACTTGCTAAAAAAAGAGATCTCTATGGTTCGAGCTATGGCAGATCACGTGCACTGAAGGCCAAGGCAGTATCTGAGTCCGAAGATGAAGACTCTGGTAGCAGCCTTGGTGATCCTGAAGAACTAAGCCATGATCTAGCTCTGCTCGTGAAGAAGTTCCAAAAGTTCTCAAGATGTGGTCGCTTTGGAAGACCCTCAAGGAGCAATGATTCCTCATCCAGTGACTACAAGAGGAGGCTCTGTCACAAATGCAAGAAACCTGGACATTACATTCAAGATTGTCCTCAGTTGGAAAAGGAATCAAAGAAGAAGAAATACAAGGATTACAGTTCTGATGATGCGAAGAAAAAGAAGAAATCCACAAAATCTTCATCATCAAAATCCTCAAAGCCTTCATATCACAAGAAGAGCAGCTCCAAGAAGGCTAGGGAATTCATTGGCAAGGAAATGGACTCTGAGGCTAAATCTGAAGAAAATGAGGAAGAGGAGACATCTGAGGAGTCCAAATCCAGAGTGGCGAGCCTAGCTCTCGCTACTGCATTCGTCAGCAAGTCTATCTTCAGCACCGAAGAAAATGACCTCACCAACAAAGGCTGTTGAAGGCGATGATGACTACGCTCCCACCTATTGCTTCATGGCAAAGGGTGCCAAGGTACTCAAATATACCTCCTCTGAATCAAGTGAGAATGAATCTGATGAAAACCATAAGCCCAGCTATTCTAAACTTGCTAAGATTGCTGCAAAACAACAAAGGGCTTTAGAAAAGGTTCAAAACATGCTAGACAAAAGTGATGATATGTTGGGTGAAGAAATGGATCGCACTAAAGCCTTGACTGAAAATCTTCAGAGACTTCAGACTAGGTTTGACAATCTTCAAAGTCATCATAACACTCTCTTATCTGATCATGAGAAGCTTTCTTATGAATTTCTTCAAAGAAAGCAAGATCTTGAGAAGCTAAGAGTGAGTTATGAAGATCTTCAGAAGGAGCGCGATTCATTACTTGCTCAACAAATCAGCGCTTCTCAGGAAGAATTTGTTCCTCCATGCTTGAAGTGCATTGAACGTGAATCTGCTAATTCTTCACCTGAATGTTCAAATGCTGCTAATGCTTCAAATTCTTCACATGCCTCTGCTATCACTAATTCCTCATCTGAGGACGTTGCTAGTATCACTGACGATGCAAGGCTGAAGGAATTGTACATGACAGGCATGTACAAAAGCCTCAAAGGGCATCAGACTCTTTGTGATGTGCTTAAAAAGCAAATCCCCAACAGGAACCCTAGGAAAGAGGGTATTGCTTTTGAGAGGAAACTCAATGCTGATGGTACATATTGGAAGCCTGAGCAGTACCCCAAAACTACATGGGTTGCTGCAAAGGGACCTCCAGTTGATCCATCTAACTTATCTGGATTTGCATGTGAATCTCCTCGTTCTGATGATGAGTCATTTGACTCCAACTATAAACTATTCAAAAATCAGAATGGTGAAGTATTTGCTAGATATGTTCGCACTAACTGCAGGAACGGTTCCCCTATGAAGAAAATCTGGGTTCCCAAAAGATGCCTTGAAAATCTTCAGGTGAATGTCATCATGACGCCACCTGTGAAGAATAGGAACCCCAGATCAAATTCTTCATATGGACCAAATTCTTCATATGGATCCAAGTCCTCATACGGACCAAACTCTTCACATGGATCATATTCCTCAAAATGATCAAAGTCCTCATATGAACATCATCGTGCTAACCCGTCTGTCTCGCAGGGAAGATCTAAGGATTATGGATATGTGCATCATTCTTCAAATCTTTATGTTCATAAGTCCTCGAAGAATTTCTCTGCTTACTCTTATGCTTACTCTAACCCCTCTTATGTGAAACGAAATGGACTGGCTTCTATGCCATCCTTCTCATATGGAGCTCACGGAGTGATGAACTCTTTGCCACCCCTTCAGATGTGGGTGGTGAAGAAAAAGAACTAATCTCTTCTGCAGGGTCAAGTCTCCAGACGTACGTAATCGTCTGAAGAATTTGCTGGAGACCTGAGTATGCCTGAAAGGAAGCAGGCTAATCATGAAGAAATGAATTTTCATTTCTCACGTCCTCATACTGCTTTATCTGTTCTTTTGCTTGATGAAATTGATCTGATGAATTGATGTCATATTCTTCACTGATGAAGTATATGAGTTTGTAAGTTGCACTAATTCATCTGCAGGATGATCAACCCAAAGCCACTGAGTGGGTCCTCGATAGTGGATGTACAAATCACATGACTGGTGACAAGAATCTATTGATGGATGCTCCATTATCTCCGTCGCATCTGAAGCATATCATCTTTGCCGACAAAGGAAAAAGTCAGGTATTGGGTCTAGGTAAGGTTGCGATCACAAAGGATTGACACATGGACAAAGTCATGCTTGTTGAGTCCTTAGGATACAACCTTATGTCTGTCTCAATGCTTTGTGATCTTGATATGGTTGTTGTCTTTGGCAAGTACCATTGTGTTGTGGTTATGGAAGCTGACAATTCCAAAGTCTTCGAAGGCTTTAGGAGAGGAGACCTATATATTGTTGATTTCTCTACAGGACCACAACCATTCGTGTGCCTACTTGCAAAAGCTTCAGAAGGCTGGCTCTGGCATCGATGACTTGGTCATGCAGGCATGAGGAATTTGCACACGCTTGCGAAGAAGAAGCATGTCATTGGCATCGAGAATGTCAAATTCCTCAAGGATCACCTATGAGGAGCCTGTGAAGCTGGGAAGATGACAAAGGCTAAGCATCCAGCAAAGACTATCATGACCACTACTCGTCCATTTGAATTGCTTCACATGGATCTCTTCGGTCCTAATCATTATTCTGCTGTTTCAAATGAAGCATCTCAATATGGCTTTGTTATTGTTGATGATTACTCTCGTTACACATGGGTACACCTTGTTACTTACAAACATGAAGTGCAGGAAGTCTTCAAACAATTTTCCTCAAGGGCTTCAACCAACTTTGGTGTGAAGATCAAGCACATCAAAAGTGACAAGGGCACTGAGTTCAAGAATTCTGGTCTCGATGACTATCTTGATGAACTTGGTATTGCTCATGAGTTATCTGCTCCTTACACTCCTCAGCAGAACGGCGTCGTGGAGCGCAAGAACAGGACTCTTGCTGAGATGGCTCGCACTATGCTTGATGAATACAAAACGCCTCATTGTTTCTGGACTGAGGCAATTGATACTCCGTGCCACATCATCAACAGAGTATATCTTCACAAATTCTTCAAGAAGACTGCCTATGAACTCCTCACTGATAAGAAACCCAATGTAAGTTATTTCAAAGTCTTCAGTGCTAAATGTTGGATTGGAGATCCTCATCACAACTCAAAATTTGCACCAAAAGCACATGAAGGTTTTATGCTTGGTTATGGAAAGGACTCGCACACCTACAGAGTCTTCAACAACGTTCTTCACAAGGTTGTTGAAACTGTAGATGTGCGGTTCGTTGAAACTAATGGCTCGCAAAGAGAGCACCTACCTACTATGATAGATGAACCAACACCTGAGGAAACTATCAAGTTCAAGGCTACTGAGGATGTCATTCCTACTGAAGAATCTGCTGAAGAATTCATTCCAGAACATGAAGAACGTCGAGCTAATACACCTGAAGAAAATACTGAAGAAACTGGTGCTGAAGAGAATGCTGATCAAATTCCTCAACGACAACTAGCTCATCCTCGTGCAAGTTGAAAAGATCATCAATGGCATCAAAGCGCCAGGTCCTCTCACACGCTCAAAAGCTTCACATTTATCTAACTTTTGTGGGTACTATGCTTTTGTCTCTATCACAGAGCCCACTAAGGTAGATGAAGCATTTCTAGAGCCTGAGTGGATTCAGGCCATGCAAGAAGAATTACACCAGTTCGAGCTCAACAATGTCTGGGAACTGGTCAAACGTCTAGATCCTCGCAAGCACAATATCATTGGCACAAAGTGGATCTACCGCAACAAGCAAGATGAAAATGGCCTTGTGGTGAGGAATAAGGCACGGCTCGTAGCTCAAGGCTACACACAGGTTGAAGGAATTGATTTCGATGAAACTTTTGCACCTATTGCTAGACTTGAGGCTATTCGCATATTACTTGCTTATGCTAACCATCATGATATCACTTTATATCAAATGGATGTGAAAAGTGCATTCCTCAATGGTAATCTTGAGGAACAAGTATATGTTGCTCAACCCCCAGGTTTTGAAGATCCAAAGAATCCTGACAAAGTCTTCAGACTCAACAAGGCCCTCTATGGCCTCAAGCAGGCCCCACGGGCGTGGTATGATACCTTGAAGGAATTATTCATGAAGAAAGGCTTCAAACCCGGTTCACTCGACCCTACTCTTTTCACTAAATCTTATGATGGTGAATTGTTTGTGTGCCAAATATATGTTGATGATATTATCTTTGGTTGTACTGACCAACATTATAGTGATGAATTTGCCTATATGATGAGTGAAGAATATCAAATGTCTATGATGGGAGAGTTGAAATTCTTCTTAGGTCTTCAAATTAGTCAACAACGCAATGGCATATTCATATCTCAAGAGAAATACCTCAAGGATGTACTGAGGAAATTCGGCATGCAAGATTGCAAAGGCATCAAAATTCCTATGCCCACAAATGGCCATCTGTGCACTGATGAAAATGGGATCGACTTCGATCATAAGGTATCCCGCTCCATGATTGGCTCTTTATTGTACTTATGTGCATCTAGGCCAGATATAATGCTTAGTGTTTGCATGTGTGCCCGATTTCAAGCTACATCGAAGGAATCACACCATAAGGCTGTGAAGCATATTCTTCGATATCTAGCTCACACACCAACACTTGGATTATGGTACCCCAAGGGCTCGGATTTTGATCTCATTGGATATTCTGACTCTGACTATGCTGGTGATCATGTGGACCACAAGTCAACATCTGGTACATGTCATTTCCTTGGATGATCTTTGGTGTGTTGGTCCTCGAAGAAGCAGAACTGTGTATCACTATCTACTGTTGAAGCTGAGTACATTGCTGCTGGTTCTTGCTGTGCTCAATTGCTATGGATGAAGAAAAGTCTCAAGGACTACGGCGTCAACATGAAGAATGTGACTCTCTTCTGTGACAATGAGAGTGCCATCAAGATTGCTCACAACCCAGTTCAGCACTCGAAGACTAAGCACATTCAGATTCGTCGTCATTTTCTTCGTGATCATGTGTTGAAGGGCGACATTTCTATTGAGCATGTGAAAACTGGAGAACGGCTAGCCGATATCTTCACAAAGCCCTTGGATGAGAAGACATTTAGCAAGTTGCGGTCTGAGCTATATTCCTAGAATCTTTGAATGTTCTTTGAAAAGGACACTCATCCTAACACTTATGCAAAACTGATGACTTAGATGTGCAACACATGAAGAAACATTTTTTCAATCAATGAAGAATAACACTCTTAGTCTCTGTTGGAAAAGGCAGTGCCTAGGAGGCGCTTAGGCACGCCTAGGCACTAGGCAATGGCCAAACGCCTCGCCTTGGGCATAAATGGATGTCTAGGCAGGGCAAGCAAGGAATTGCCTACCCAAGCAAGAAATCATGCCACATACTGCACTGATATGCCAAACGGGTTATATTCCAATGGCAGTAGATGGTAATTAACTTATTTATATGGCCTAAACTAATATCAACACCCATATAATAATTACAAATACACTATGAGTAAAAAATATATTACTGCCTAGGCCGTGCCTAGGACGCTTAGGCACCGCCTAGGCACTAGGCGAAGGCCAACCGCCTCGCTTACGCCTACCGCTTTTTCCAACCTTGCTCTTAGTGTGAAGAAATTAACGAAGAATTTGATTCTCAGAACCCTATGATAATTGTACGCGGTGTCTGAAATCATCATTCTTATATAGTGGGTCACGCCACCACCAAAAGTTGAAATTCCTCAATTATTCACATTCTTCAAATTTGCATTGTCTTCACTGTTTCCGTCGTTTTTCTTCATTGTCTATATATATACATATATATATATATGAGTTTATGTCCTCTATAGCATTCACTTATTGCTAATTCTTTAAGTTGGTTTTTCTGCTAAGTGAATGTGATCGGACCCTTCCCCCTCTATGCTAAACTCAACCCAATCTGTTCACAAATTCTTCATGTGCATTCTATTTGAAACTCATTCAAAATCTTCAATGTGTTCTTGTCAGCTAAAGAAATTGCGAACGGAACTTTAAAACCTATCTTATCTAAATTTTCGGCTTTGCCGCTCAAACCGTTCCGCATCCCACGATACACTTATCCTTTCACCCACGATCGACACGATCTCCACCTTTCAGTACGTGGATGACACATGTCATGCGAATGAGAAGGGTCAGGGGCACGTTCGTCCAATTTCTTCGGGCGAACAGTTTTTCACCGTGGCTATAAATACCCCTCTTCCCCTTCCTCACTTCTTTTACTCCGCTCGACCTCTCTCCAGCTCGAGCTTCTCAAATCCTAGCGCCGCCGCTACTTCATCATCACCGGTGAGGAAGAGCTTCACTGCCTCGACCTCGTCGCCGTCGTACTCCCGCCAGCCGCGGAAATCTTCACTCCGCCGCCGCCGTAGCCGTCTTCCTCCGCCGAGTTAGGGCGTGGAAGATCTACACAGACGAACTTCACCTCTCCACCTCACTGTTCGTCGTGTTCTTCATCCAGGGTAATTAAAAGTTACTTTTACTACCCTCGTTGATTCGAATGATTATTTCAAAGGTGTTTTTCTTCATATCTTCACACACTAAAACACCTCTCGTATCATCTATTCTTGATTCGTTTCTCTAAGCTATGTTTTTCTTCAAGATTCCTCAAATGTGTGGATTTTTGATCTACACATCTCTGGAATCTAAGACAAAGAACGCTTAGTGAAATTCTTCAAGACTTATCTGGTCAAATTCCTCAAACTTGTTCTTTTTAGAAAACCTCCTGAGAACGCATATGACCTCTCCAAATTCCTCGCAACTATACTCTGTTCACAGGTACTCATGTCGGTTGCTGAATCACTAGGTTCTCATCAAATTAACTCATTTGCAGTGTTCCTCGAAGAAAAGTTGCATACTTCTTCAGAGAATTCAATTGTTCAAATTCCTCAACTGAAGAAAATGGCTGACGGTAAGAAGCCACAGAAAGGAGGAAGGAGGGCTGAGGTCAACACAGCGTTTGAGATCCCTGATGATATATATGCTGGGTACTGCACACCTCCTGAGGAAGACAAAAATCAGCGCAAGGTGCGCATTCAGAAGATAGAGAGGAGATGGGCAAGAGAGTGGAGGGAGTACAGGTATGTTACTCCCAAGTACATGAAGAAATTCACACTCAATCCTCCATGCCCAAGACCTCCATTGGCACCTGGCCAAATAGCTGATCCCACCAGCCTCAAGCGCGGTGAGGACTATCCTGATGAATGGGCCAAGCGCCAAGCCAAGTTGTCTAAGCAAGCCAGAGAAGCAGTGAGGAAATTCAATGAAGACTCTGCTGGTGCTGCTGCCTCTGCTGAGGCCTCTGCTGTCAAGCCGAAGAAGGCTATGTCAAAGAAGCCTGCGCGCAAGCCAAGTGCTTCACCAACAGTGCCCTCAAGGCCAAGTTCCTCAGCAATGCCCTCACCGCCAGAATCCTCAAAGCCATCACGGCAAATTCCTCATGCTGCTCCTGTTCCTCAAAAGTCCTCAGCTCCTCCGCCAAAGTCTTCGGTTGCTCCGACAAAGTCCTCTGCACCTGTGCATCTCGCCATGTGCCAAAGGACTACTAGCATCTCAATTGCCTCAAGAGCTTCAGCTAGTTCCTCAGCTGCACCAAATTCCTCAACGGGACCCTCTCTACTGAAGACAAAGGCCACTGCTGGACGAGGTCCTCGCCCTAGTCCTCAGAATAAGCAAGTCGCCTTCCAAGTGTCGTCTGAAGAAGACAAAGCTGATGAGGATGAACTTGCTGAAATCATCAGAGATAGGCAAGTCAGGGCCACTAGAGCCAAG
Organism: Triticum urartu; assembly: GCF_003073215.2. Classification (NCBI taxonomy): domain Eukaryota; kingdom Viridiplantae; phylum Streptophyta; class Magnoliopsida; order Poales; family Poaceae; genus Triticum; species Triticum urartu. Next base: position 284,709,806 of record NC_053022.1, read on the forward strand.
GGAACAAATGTGCCACTGCTTTTGGATCCCAAGTTGATCCTCGAATACATTAATGTTTGGCACAAGGACCCCAACACTCCCATGCCTGACTTCAAGCTGACTCCTGGCCAAAGTCACATGCTGACCCACTTCATACAAGAAGAAAAATGGAAATTTGAGAAGGCCAGGCAGATCAAGAAAGCGCAGTACAAGAAGGAGCGCTATCTGAAGAAAAACGTTGTCTCAATGACAACTGAAGAACTTGTCACTACTCAATCTGAGATCAAGAAACTCAGTGATGAATTTGACGCATACCATGCTGATTGTCTTGGAGCCAAAGTTCGTTTTGTGAGACTCGCTGATAACTTCACCTCAAATGTTGCATCCCCAACGCAACAGGAAGTTCCTCCGGCTGAAGCATCTGCTCAGCCGATTGAAGAACATGCCAGCACCGCTGATGAAAATCAGGCTGCTGAAGAAAATGTGAGTTCCAGGGCTGATGACTGCATTCTAGCCGCTAAAGAAATTGCCAGGGCATCCACTAGTGGTGCGCCTGAAGAAACTGAAGAAATCAGGGCAACTGCATCAGTTGTGCGTGAAGAAAATCAACCAGATTCCTCTGCTCCTCCTGTGCCAACACCAACTCCGATCCTTCCATCTGCATCAGATGTGAAGAAGACCAAGGCTGCAGAGCATGCAGCAGTAAAGAAAAGGAAAGCATCAGCTACTTCAAATTCTTCAGCTCCGAAGAAGATGAAGCCTTTGACCAGTTCATTTGCTAATCCCATTGATGCTGTTCCGATCTCAACCATGCCATCAAAGGACCTTGTTCCTTTTGGTGAAGAATATGAGATCCCTAGCGGATCTGATGAAGAAAACCATTCTGCTGCTTCGTCAGAGCAGATTGATGAAGAAATTGAAGTGGATATGATCCCTTCAACACCTATTATCTCCTCGCCTATGCCTCAGTTCATAGCTGAAGAGGCTGGCGTTGAAGAAATGGAAGATGAAGATGTGGACGTTGGCTGCTCCACACCAGTGATGAGTGATGAATTCTGGGAAAGTCAGCATCCAAACTCTCCAATGTTCACACCGTTGCAACAAATACCTCAGTTCCCCACACAAACTGTTCAAATGGGCTCTGAAGAAACTCACCCCACTTCATCTGTACATGAGGAAATTCCAGCCACTAGTGCTGAAGAAACTGCTACTGCTGAACATCTGAAGACGCAGACTGCCACTGAAGAGGAACCAGAAATTCCTCAGCCTGAAGAACCTGAGATTGCGATTCCTGAGGTCGTGATGCAACTCACTGATACTCCTCTGCCCAAGCCAAAGGATCCATTCTCACGCAAGCAAAAGTTCAAGGCTGATGATTTCTTCAGCGAGCATGTATTCTTCGAAGACTACAACCCTTATAACCCTGCTCACATTAGGAAGAGGCGTTTCTAGACTGCTAGTCAAGCCAATTTCTATTCCTCAGTGCTGTTCAACAAAGAGAAAATCTTCTACCATGAGCACATTCCTCACGTGGATATGGAATCTCTGTCGTGCTTCGTGCTAGTACTCAGTGTTCTTCACGACGCTTGATTGTTAAACTTTTGCTCTGACATTTGTGATTGGAATGAAGAACTGATTCTTCAATTTTATGCGACGCTGCACATCACAGGAGATTCTGAAGATGTGAATTCATGGGTGCTGGACTGGATGTCTGAAAACACTCACTACACAGCATCAGGTTCTGAATTGCTTCGTGCCTTACCACTCAGTCCTCCCCTTGAAGAAGCTCGTTGCATCTACAGTGAACCTGAGCTTACCAATCACTACATGCAGGTTCTGATGAAACCTTTAAAGCCAGGTCAGGCCCCACGAACCAAATTCCTCGTAAAGGAATTGCTTTATGTGCCCAGAACTGTCTATCGTATTCTTACGAGGACAATGAGTCCTATCAAAGGCCACGACTCATCTGATGAGGAAATTGTTGGCATCATGAAGAATATGGTATTTAACATCGTTATTCCTGTCAATTGTCACGATTTCTTCATGAGGACTCTGGCAAATGTTGCACTGTCTCCGTTTGAGCTACAGCCTTATGCACCTTGGATTATGAGATTCCTCAGGACAAGGTCTTCACTCAACTACAAAGCTGATTTTCAGAATCATCTCAGCTACTTACCCCCGATTGAAGTCCTCAAGCAGACCTATTCGTCAGTCGATGGAAAGGGCAAGGCACCAGCTATTATAGATGAAGGCATTCGTCCATTGGATGGTCAGTTCCGCAAAGCTGCATCTTATTCCACCAATGATGACTCTGCCACACATGACTCTACCAATGCACCCAAGTCTACTCCTCAAGCCACTGCTCCTCATGTGATGACTGATCATGAGCTTCTGCTTAGTCTTCACCAGAAGGTGGATCGAAATCATAAATGGGTTAAGCGTCAGTTTGGTTCATTTCTTCACAACATGACTGCCACACACAATGCAGTGAAGAAAAACCATTACTACCTCCATGAAGTCTTTGGTCGCACCTGGGCCATTCTGTCACATCTGTATGGTGAAGACGATCTGAAGAAAATGGGTCTCAAGGAAGTTTTTGACTGGTCTGCACCTCCACCGAATAAATTCAAGAAGGTCAAGGTTCCTTCTCTGGTGGCCAGCTCATTTCTTCATCGCGCAACACCGATGAGAATGAAGACTTGGACGACACCGCAGCAGGCCCTACTACGATAAACGACCCCGATAACGCTGGCGCTCCTTCATCAACTTGATATTCTTCAGGGGTGTTAGTCCTCATATTCGATCCTTTTGGTCATTTGATGACAAAGGGGGAGAATTTTGAGTTAGTCTTCAAGCGGGTCTTTCTATATGGGCGTTCGTTTTTTTGTTAAGATACTTACAACTCTTGTTCTTCTGAGACTTTATTGGATTGAGTTGTAAACTTAAACCCGATGGTGCTCTGATACTTTTGATATGTTTTTCTGCATGCTTATTCCTCATATATGCTAATGCACGCATGCTGAATTACATCAGTCACCATATTTCATCATGCATTTCAAATTCTTCATTAAGATATGTCAAATGCGTGTATGAATTACAAGATATATGGGGAGATCTCCATGATTCTACTCTTCAAGTGTGCACTGCTTCAAAAGCAAATACCTCACCATGCACATATTCAGGGGGAGTTCTTCTATATATTGTAATCAAATTCTTCAATATCAGTATTTACACTTCATATGTTTATCCCTGTTGAAAACTTAACCTATATTGTCATCAATCACCAAAAAGGGGGAGATTGTAAGTGCATCTAGTGCCCCTTAGTGATTTTGGTGTATTGATGACTTATACGTTAAGGGACTAATGCGTTTGTGAGTGTGCACAGGTTTATAAGTCTATGAGGAGTTTGATATTTAGAAAGAAAGTCGACCCCTAAAAATGAAGTTCTTCGACTGAAGACTTTGAATCTCTGAAGACATCCTGAAGACTTTGAAAGTGAGGAAATTGGAGTGACCTTGAAGACTTGGTATTCATTTGAGGAATATGAAGCATGAATACTTTTGTTTTTGTAGTTTCATTTTCTCTTTCTTGAGTCATAGGAAACACCGTACTATTAAAGGGGGTCGAGGAAATACTAAGGAAAAATTTCCATGTGATGCTCAACTCAAAATCCGACACCTACCAATCCCTTCGAGTGAAGCCATTGGAAATCTCATACAGTTCAATCATATTCTTCAGTGACAGAGACAAAGTTCTTCTGCTCACTGAGGAATTTGTTCTGACTAAGGAGTTAGGAATTCGCCAGTGCGGATTGCCTACACAGTGAGGAACATGATAGCCCTGAGGATTTTGCTACTCAAAATTCCGACCGTTGTTGTGCTATGCGCCAGCTATCCCAAAATATCTATCCACCTAACGGTCATATCATTGAAGGGCATTTATGTCTTATCACGTCGGGCTGCTCCCTAGGCTACAAATAGCCGCCCCCTAGAACCACTAGCTGGTTGGCTGCTCCGAGAGAAACTGACACTTGTCATTTGAGAGCAACCCATCCTCCGAGGACTATGAGTGAAAATCATCAAGTGAGGAAAAACCCAAACCCAAACACCTACAAACCCCAAGTGATTGAGCATCACTGAAGAGATTGATCCTGCGTGGATCCGATGCTTGTTACCTTTGAAGACTGTGCTTCTTCCAGATGGTTAGGCGTCATGGTCTAGAGCATCCAATAGGAATTCTGGATCGCCGAGTGACCAAGTTTGTGAAGGTTTGGAAGTCGTCTGAAGACTTAACACGAGTGATTGGGCGAGGTCTGTGTGACCTTAGCTCAAGGAGAATACGGTGAGGACTTGGTGTCCTGAGCTGCGTGCTCAGGACTGGGTGTCTGGGACTGTGTGTCCTCGAGTTTAAATACTCAGCCGCTCCAACCAGACGTACAACTGAGACAGCAGTTGGAACTGGTCTACCAAATCATTGTCTTCACCAAGCTTACTAGTTCTATTTCCTCAACTCTTTCATTTCCTCATAACTGTGTTGAGTGCTTGTTCATATCTGTGTTTGAAGACATTGACTGAAGACTTTCTCAATTTCCTCAGTTCAATTTCTTCAGTCTGTTTGTCTTCATCCTGTGTTATCCTGTGCTTACGCTTCCTGTACTCTGTGCCTGTCTTCATTTCATCATGATGACTATGCTTTGTGTTCTGGTATGTTTACTTTTGAGTACTTATTCCGCTACTAGTAGTTCTTCGCTAAGGAATTTCCTCACATGCATATTCCTCAGTGAAGAATTTCATAAAAATCGCCTATTCACCCCCACTCTAGTCGATATAACACACTTTCACACGGGAACTATTATGGGCACTTGACGTCGTGGTATCAGCCGAAGCCTTCTTGACGTCAGTGACTGAGCGGCGCGTGCCGGGTTGGACTGGAATGCCTGCTCTTGTATAAGGGAGGCTAGGTCCGCTCACCGGCCGCGTACGCAATGTGCAGGTGTGCAATAGGCGATGGGCCTAGACCCCTGCGCCATAGGATTTAGACCGGCGTGCTGACCTCTCTGTTGTGCCTAGGTAGGGCTGCGACGTGTTGATCTTCCAAGGCCAGGCATGATCCAGAAAGTGTGTCCAGACAAAAGGGATCGAGCGTGTTGGGAAATGTGGTGCACCCCTGCAGGGAAGTTGATCCATTCGAATAGCCGTGTCCCTCAGTAAAAGGACGACCCTGAGTTGTACCTTGACCTTATGACAACTAGAACCAGATACTTAATAAAACACACCCTTCCAAGTGCCAGATACAACCGGTGATCGCTCTCTCACAGGGCGACGAGGGGAGGATCACCGGGTAGGATTATGCTATGTGATGATACATGGTGAACTTACCATCTACTCTCTTCTACATGCTGTAAGATGGAGGTTGCCAGAAGCGTAGTCTTCAACAGGACTAGCTATCCCCCTCTTATTCTGGCATTCTGCAGTTCAGTCCACATATACTACCCCTTTCATTTAATAGCAATGCATATGTAGTGTAGCTCCTTGCTTGCGAGTACTTTGGATGAGTACTCACGGTTGCTTTGCTCCCCCTTTTCCCCCTTTCTATACCTGATTGTTGCAACCAGACGTTGGAGTCCAGGAGCAAGACGCCACCGTTGACGACGGCTCCTACTACACTGGAGGTGCCTAATACTACGTGCAGGCCGCTGACGACGACCGGGAGTAGTTTAGGAGGATCCCAGGCAGGAGGCCTGCGCCTCTTTCGATTTGTATCCTAGTTTGTGCTAGCCTTCTTAAGGCAAACTTGTTTAACTTATGTCTGTACTCAGATATTGTTGCTTCCGCTGACTCGTCTATGATCGAGCTCTTGTATTCGAGCCCTCGAGGCCCCCTGGCTTGTAATATGATGCTTGTATGACTTATTTTATTTTTAGAGTTGTGTTGTGATATATTCCCGTGAGTCCCTGATCTTGACCATACACGTTTGCGTGTATGATTAGTGTACGGTCAAATCGGGGGCGTCACAAGTTGGTATCAGAGCCGACTGCCTGTAGGAATCCCCCTTCCACACTCCTTGGCCGAAGTTGAGTCTAGTCAATGAAAATTGTTTTACTAACATGGCTGTGCGGCCCATGGGCCCACGTCGCCATTGGGTAGTATTAGGATATTTTATTCCTCAACTTATACTCTGGGACTCTGATCTCTCTTCTATTCGGGTTTAAATGAATTTACTAACTCTGACTCTAGGTTCTCGTAACTACTTTCTCCTGGGGAGCCCCTTATCACATATGATCGCCTACTGCACCACAAGATTTTAAAGATACTCTCTGGTGTTCTATCGAGACTTTGTGACCACCGCTTTTGCTATTCTCGACCACCGATAAACCCTTAAGGATAACTACTTACGCTTGTCGCTTGTACCTTCGTACCCAATTGCTCTTGTTATTACAAGATACTCCAAAATACTCGTTGTTGTTCCGAGAATCCTTGTGCCTACTGCCTTGCAGTTCCTTGTCACCTGAATACACCTACAAATTAATCCTCACACACACCGAGGATTTGTTTCTCCCCAGTTGTTCATGTGTTTCACCAAAGTCTTCGAAATACTATTTGATCTTCTGAAAATCATCATCAGCTTATTGCTCTTGAAATTCTTGCTTGCTTGCATTATGGTTAATCCCATAAGTATTGTAATCTTATTGGCATCCTTTTCCACTATCATTTTGAGCCATTGATTCAATAAGTGTGAATGCCAGCAATCCTCAACCAGATGCTAGAATTCATCCTTCCGACTCAGACACCATTGTAAACATGAGCTGGATCTCGACCAACTAAATTGCAATCGATTGTACCTCTAAGGCTATTCAACTTATCCATCCCTAATCAGAGCATTGCTTATGATCCTTTGTCTTGGAATTCATAATTCCTTTGCCTTTGAGCTTTGAGTTAGTCAGTTGTTTCTATAATCTGATCTCCTTGCAGTCTTTCTTCCTATGGTTGAGTACCGATGCTCACATCAGATCCCTTATGGACCACTAGATCCTTTGTTGGATTTTATTCGACACCATCCTTCATATTCATTAAACATTATGAGCTTTTCTTCAGATACATAATACCTTTGGTAAATTGTATCCCCTGCTTTTGTCAACCATGCTCTGCTCCCGAACTTAAGTTATTCGCTCTTGAAGTTGGGGGTATGTGTTCATAAGATGCCCCGATGGGTTAAACCTATGCCTTCCTTACTCTGTGTGAACCCGAAAGATTTCACGGGTCATAATTATCTAGTATTGCACCAGGTAAAACTTTCGACAACTAATGTCAATTTCGAAAAGCGAGAGGTGAATGGACGGCTATACATTGAAGAAGTGGGAGTCGACCTTGAACTTTGTGTTCATGCCCATGGACACGATGTATATCCTATCATGGAAGCTTCTTGTAATAATAAATATTCCCTTGATATAATATCATTTGGTATCTGTGAATTGATCCTTTGCAATCATGGTTCCGATCATATTTTCTCCTTGATTCCATTTCTCGGACTAGTTAAAGCACTTGTCTTCTGCAGATCAATGCACCACTGCAACCTCTATTATGTTCTACCTTCGAGTATTACCCCGTGGTATCTCGATAAAATCACAGAACCATATTACTTATTGTGAGTTCTTCAAGTATTATTTCTCATCGGTTTCAATTTTTCCCTGGGTTCTGGGTTGTTAGACACTCAGGGACACCGATAGTCAATTGAGTCTGAAATTCGATTCATTAACTCTAAGTAATTTTCGTTGATTATGAGTTTAATAATCCTTCAAGTCATTCCTAGCCCGATCAGCTATATCATTATCGTGCTAAATTTTAATTGTGCTGCCTGGTCCTTCTTCTCGGCGCACAATTTTTGATGATGAGCTAATCTTACGTTGAACTTCCTCGTCATATCATTTCTCCTTGAACATCAAACTTGATTTCGAGTTTATGTCGTACCCTTGGTTCCCATAACTTTTCGCTTCATCATCATTTGACTTGATGGCATCGCCGACCGATTACATCTTCATGAAATCTCTCGACAACTGTGTCGTGATCATCATCAACATCCTAAGCTCTTCCAAGATATATATCACATTCTTGATGGGCAATACCATCCTTGCCCCTCAATGATTCGTGTTATCATCAACCACTTTATTGCCTTCCGTTCAACACAAACTTGTTCGTGTTTTGTGTTATACCTTGAGATCCTTGCTACCTTGAAGTTGTTCTTCTTTACCTTGGAAGTATTACCATCTTTTACGTCAAGAAAGTTGTGAGAATTTCACCACCTATTAAGAGATCTTGATACAGGTGATACTTCTTGCCATATCCGTTCATTCCTTGGTCCCCGTGTTTTTTCTAACCAGAAAACCGACAATTGAACTATGATGTGTGACTTTAAAACTTCTAGAAACCCTACTGCTTTGAAGTTAATGGTCGATATTTCATTCTTAGACCATTGGTTATCGAATCACCATTCTAACATTGATCATGCTACCTAAGCCCATATTTCGGGTGCACCTTTCAATCAATGATTAACTATGTATGTTTTCCTCAAGCATACCTCACTATATCATTTGATTTGAAAAAATTTATCTCCTTGTGCGAATACTGGTGGGAATCCATCTTTTGATAATCTTGATTCGTTGTCGCTGATTTCATCAGCCACCTCCTCATCCTCTCCTTGGTTTAATGATGAACCCATGGTTCGGAACTTGCTTCCATAGTTCATTACCCGAGAATCTTACAATGTGATACGTCTCCAATGTATCTATAATTTTTGATTGCGCCATGCTATATTATCTTCTGTTTTGGGCATTATTGGGCTTTATTATCCACTTTTATATTATTTTTGGGACTAACCTATTTACCCAGAGCCCAGTGCCAGTTTCTGTTTTTTCCTTGTTTTAGAGTATCGCGGAAAATGAAAATCAGACGGAGTCCAATTGACCTGAAACTTCACAGAACTTATTTTTGGAAGGAAAGCAACCCGGAAGACTTGGAGTGCACGTCAGGAAAGCAACGAGGAAGCCATGAGGCAGGGGGCGCGCCCTCCACCCTCATGGGCCCCTCGTGGCTCCCCTGATGTATTTCTTCCACCTATATATATATATATCCATATACCCTAAAACGATCAGGGAGCAGAATAGATCGGGAGTTCTACCGCCAGAAGCCTCTGTAGCCACCGAAAGCCAATCTAGACCCGTTCCGGCACCCTGTCGGAGGGGGGAATCCCTCTCCGGTGGCCATCTTCATCATCCCGGCGCTCTCCATGACGAGGAGGGAGTAGTTCACCCTCGGGGCTGAGGGTATGTACTAGTAGCTATGTGTTTGATCTCTCTCTCTCTCTCTCATGTTCTTGATTTGGCACGATCTTGATGTATCGCGAGCTTTTAGTTGGATCTTATGTTTCTTCTCCCCCTCTACTCTCTTGTAATGGATTGAGTTTCCCCTTTGAAATTATCTTATCGGATTGAATCTTTAAAGACTTGAGAACACTTGATGTATGTCTTGCTGTGCGTATCTGTGGTGACAATGGGATATCATGTGATTCACTTGATGTATGTTTTGGTGATCAACTTGCGGGTTCCGCCCATGAACCTATGCATAGGGGTTGGCACATGTTTTCGTCATGATTCTTCGGTAGAAACTTTGGGGCACTCTTTGAGGTTCTATGTGTTGGTTGAATAGATGAATCTGAGATTGTGTGATGCATATCGTATAATCATACCCACGGATACTTGAGGTGACATTGGAGTATCTAGGTGACATTAGGGTTTTGGTTGATTTGTGTCTTAAGGTGTTATTCTAGTACGAACTCTAGGGCTGTTTGTGACAATTATAGGAATAGCCCAACGGATTGATTGGAAAGAATAACTTTGAGGTGGTTTCGCACCCTACCATAATCTCTTCGTTTGTTCTCTGCTATTAGTGACTTTGGAGTGACTCTTTGTTGCATGTTGAGGGATAGTTATATGATCCAATTATGTTATTATTGTTGAGAGGACTTGCACTAGTGAAAGTATGAACCCTAGGCCTTGTTTCCTATCATTGCAATACCGTTTATGCTCACTTTTACCATTAGTTACCTTGCTGTTTTTATATTTTCAGATTACAAAAACTATTATCTACTATCCATATTGCACTTGTATCACCATCTCTTCGCCGAACTAGTGCACCTATACAATTTACCATTGTATTGGGTGTGTTGGGGACACAAGAGACTCTTTGTTATTTGGTTGCAGGGTTGCTTGAGAGAGACCATCTTCATCCTACGCCTCCTACGGGTTGGTAAACCTTAGGTCATCCACTTGAGGGAAATTTGCTACTGTCGTACAAACCTCTGCACTTGGAGGCCCAACAACGTCTACAAGAAGAAGGTTGTGTAGTAGACATCAAGCTCTTTTCTGGCGCCGTTGCCGGGGAGGTGAGTGCTTGAAGGTATATCTTTAGATCTTGCAATTGAGTCTTTTAGTTTCTTGTTTTATCACTAGTTTAGTTTATAAAAGAAAACTACCAAAAAATGGAATTAAGGGTACCTCATATGCTTCATCTTTTTAATATCTATCATGAAAATAAGGATTCCGATAATTGTGCTCAAGTGCTAGAAGAAGAATGCATTAGAATATTTGTCACTAAATATTTGAATGATGAGCATGATTGCAATTTTGTTAGTATGAATTCCTTGAATATCTATGATGCTAATGATATGCAAAGCCACAAGCTTGGGGAAGCTATGTTTGATGAAGATGATATTTTTTGTCCCCCAAGTTTTGATGAGCAAATTTATTATGATGAAAGCATGCCTCCTATCTATGATGATTATTGTGATGACACGTATGCTTTAAAGAATAATGATAACAATGAAACTTGTCATCTTGATTTCAATTTTCAATCCCATGATAGTTACTTTGTTGAGTTTGCTCCCACTACTATTCATGAGAAGAAATTTGCTTATGTGGAGAGTAATAAAAATTCTATGCTTGTAGATCATGAAAAGAATGCTTTGTGTGATAGTTATATTGTTGAATTCATTCATGGTGATACTGAAAATTATTATGAGGGAGGAATATATGCTTGTAGGAATTGCAATAATACCAAGTTTCCTCTCTATGTGCTTAAAATCTTGAAGTTTTGCTTGCTTTACCTTCCTATGCTAATTGATTATTGTTTCCATAAGTTTTTTGCTCACAAAATCCCTATGCATAGGAAGTGGGTTAGACCTAAATGTGCTAGTCATATTCTCCATGATGCTCTCTTTATCTTACAATTCTTATCTTTTATGTGAGCATCATTGAAATCATCACGCCTAGCTAGGGGCATTAAATGATAGCGCTTGTTGGGAGGCAACCCAACTTTATTTTTGTTCCTGTTTAGTAATAAATAATTCATCTAGCCTCTGTTTATATGTGGTTTTATGCTTTTAATTAGTGTTTGTGCCAAGTAGAACCTTTGGGAAGACTTGGGGAAAGTCTTGTTGATCATGCTGTAAAAAACAGAAACTTTAGCGCTCACGAGAATTGCTGCCATTTTTATTTGGAGAGTGATATTTAGTTAATTATTTTTTCAGATGATTAATAGATAAATTCCTCACGTCCAGAAATTTATTTGAGAATTTTGTGAGTTCCATAAGTATACATGTGATCCATATTACTGCAGACTGTTCTGTTTTTGACAGATTCTGTTTTCTATGTGTTGTTTGCTTATTTTGATGAATCTATGAGTAGTATAGGAGGGTATGAACCATATAGAAGTTGGAATACAGTAGATATTACACCAATATGAATTTAGAATGAGTTCATTACAGTACCTTATGATGGTGATTTGCTTTCTTATACTAACGGAGCTTACGAGTTTTCTGTTAAGTTTTGTGTTGTGAAGTTTTCAAGTTTTGGGTAAAGATTCGATGGACTACGGAATAAGGAGTGGCAAGATCCTCAGCTTGGGGATGCACAAGGCACCCAAAGGTAATATTCAAGGACAACCAAAATCCTAAGCTTGGAGATGCCCCGGAGGGCATCCCCTCTTTCGTCTTCGTTCATCGGTAACTTTACTTGGAGCTATATTTTTATTCACCACATGATATGTGTTTTGCTTGGAGTGTCAATTTATTTTGTTAGGATTTGCTTTCTGGTATTTAGAACAATGTTTTGCATCTTTTATTTCAATAAAAGTGGCATTGATAGCCTTTACTATGCCTGTTTTACAAGTCTTCATGTTGCTGTTTGAAAACAGAAAGTTTACCGCGGTTGCAATAATTCCCTAGAAAAGTCATAATGTGATAAAATGTTGAAACCTTTTGACTATTAAGCTCTGATAAATTTACTATAGTGGTAATTTTCTTTCATAATTTTTGGAGTTAGGTAAGTATGGATTTTGCTGCACTCTTTACAGACTGTCCTGTTTAGGCAGATTGCTGTTATGTTTGCATTGTTTGCATATGTTTGCTTCTTTAATGATTCTGTTTGAGGATACGACTATTAAATATGCAGAGGAATTTAGTATGCAATGTTGAATAATAATTTTAGTGATTTTCTACAGTAGAGTATGATAAGGTTTTTGCAATGGTTTATACTAACTTATCTCACGAGTCCTTGTTGAGTTTTGTGTGGATGAAGCTTTTGAGATTTAGGGAGACCGTGATATGAGAGGAATTAAGGAGACACAAAAGCTCAAGCTTCGGGATGACCAAGGCATCCCAAGATAATATTTCAAGAAGTCTCAAGTGTCTAAGCTTGGGGATGCCCCGGTTGGCATCCCACCTTTCTTCTTCAACAACTATCGGTTAGTTTCAGTTGATCGTAAGTTTTTGCTTCTTCACATGATGTTTGCCATTCTTAGAATGTCATTTTATTTTGGTTTTCTTGATGTTTGAATAAAATACCAAGATCTGAAATTCTTAAATGTTAGAGAGTCTTCACATAGTTGCATAATTATTCGACTACTCATTGATCTTCACTTATATCTTTCGGAGTAGTTTGTCATTTCCTCTAATGCTTCACTTATATCTTTTAGAGCACAATGGTAGTTTTATTTTGAAGAAATAGATGAACTCTCATGCTTCACTTATATTATTTTGAGAGTATTAAATAGCATGGTAATTTTCTTAAATAATCCTAATATGCTAGGTATTCAATACTAGTAAAAACTTTCTTATGAGTGTGTTGAATACTAAGAGAATTTTGATGCTTGATGATTGTTTTGAGATATGGAGGTAATAATATCAAAGTCGTGCTAGTTGAGTAGTTGTGAAATTGAGAAATGCTTGTGTTGAAGTTTGCAAGTCCCGTAGCATGCACGTATGGTAAACGTTATGTAACAAATTTGAAACATGAGGTGTTATTTGATTGTCCTCCTTATGAGTGGCGGTCGGGGACGAGCGATGGTCTTTTCCTACCAATCTATCCCCCTAGGAGCATGCGCGTAGTGCTGAGGTATTTGATGACTTGTAGATTTTTGCAATAAGTATGTGAGTTCTTTATGACTAATGTTGAGTCCATGGATTATACGCACTCTTACCCTTCCATCCTTGCTAGCCTCTTCAGTACCATGCGTTGCCCTTTCTCACATTGAGAGTTGGCGCAAACTTCGCCGGTGCATCCAAACCCCGTGATATGATACGCTCTTTCACACATAAACCTCCTTATATCTTCCTCAAAACAGCCACCATACCTACCTATTATGGCATTTCCATAGCCATTCCGAGATATATTGCCATGCAACTTTCCACCATTCCGTTTATCATGACACGTTCATCATTGTCATATTGTTTAGCATGATCATGTAGTTGACATAGTATTTGCGGCAAAGCCACTGTTCATAATTATTTCATACATGTCACTCTTAGTTCATTACATATCCCGGTACACCGCCGGAGGCATTCATATAGAGTCATACTTTGTTCTAGTATCGAGTTGTAATCATTGAGTTGTAAATAAATGTAGCGACCCGACCCGAATGGATCAAGTCTCTGTGCTTAGGTGTCATCCCTGGATCGGTATGCTGACACACATAGTACTCGAAGGATTTAAAACAGAGGTAAATCACATGTATAAAGTAACGTAGATACTATTACCTCAATCCAATATAGCGGAAGCAACAAGGTTGTGGATTCCCATCAACACCAACGGCAAAGTTGAGTGTAGAAATCGTAACCCTAACGTATCACTTACTCGTCGTAAGAAACCTGCAACATGAGACGTTGCAGCCTGAAACGGGTCAGTACATTGAATGTCTGGCAAATTCACACCATAGAGAAAATGATGAAGAATGGCTATCACTATATGCATATATGGCTGGTGGAAAAGCTCTATGGTTATAAGGTTTTTGCGTAAAGCCAATTTTTCCCTACTGCAAAGGAATAATTTTATTACTATCATGGTGGTTGTGAAACATTGAGAATGGTTGACAGCATTCTCAATCCCAATTAAAAATAATTAAAACCCAACAACATTAATTAGAAGTAACATGTTGAGATTCACATGATATTCAAGTACTAGATACTCAAGTTGTCCATAACCGAGGACACGGCTAATCATGATTAGTTTGTACACTCTGCAGAGGTTTGCGCACTTTTCCCCACAAGACTCGATCGCCTCCGTTGGATTTCTCGCACTACATGGTGTTTGAGAAGATGACCGAGACATAGTCTTTCAGAAGCGCTAGCACCTTACGATGGAGTAGACCGTACCACCTACATCCCCTACATCTGCTAGTCTACCCCTATAAGAGTTCGCACGACTTAGTCAACTATGCCAGAGCCCATAATGGCTTGTGGCTGCACACGTAAGTATTTAGCATGAAAGATCTTATGATCCCTTTGAGCCTGGGTGGCGGTCCGAAAAAAACAGGCAAGTCCTGATAGACATCAGGTGCCTCAATCCACCCAGATGTGTGTTTAAGTTGCCACCTTAGATAAACCATTAAAATTATCAACTCACATCTGTCACGAATATCACTCACACAATAAGTACTCATCTAATGCACAAGTAAAAATCGAACGAGAGATCGAACCAGAGAGTTCAACTTAAGAACTCCGGTTGCAAAGAAAGAACGAACCGAACAAACGACGGAAAACAAACGGCGAAAGAAAACAACTCGGTTCTAGCAAGTTGAAACTAGGTCAAATTTTACCATAGAAAAAACTTGTTCAAGTTGATTAGATGGAACGGCGGTTTCGAGACGAAACTCCAGGCGCTTGAATCACCTGATTCCGATAAACGGGCGAGAAGATAAACTAGAACGAAGATCGGATCTGAGATCGCGATCGCGGAAAAGAACGCGGAATAAATCCGACGAAAAAGAAAACGAAGAACGGTTAAACGAACGGACGTTCGTTAACCTAGAAGAATCTAGTGATCACGTTCGTGAGGACGAACGGTCCGGCGAACGGTCCAAAGGCAACTAAATCGGAAAAGAAAACGAATCCGATCTAGGGTTTTCGGAAAAGAAACCGAAAAAGGAAAACGGAAAACCGATCTAGGGTTTCGGAAAAAGAAACCGAAACGAAGAATCGGAGAGAAAACCCGAAAAAGAAAACCGGAACGGTTTCTTTTAAAAGAACCGAACCGCGGGGAAGAAAAGAGAGGCGCGGGGCTACCTCCGGCGAGGCGGGGCGAACGGTGGCGACGGCGGCGTGCTAGGGCGGCGGCGGCGCTATAGGGGCGGCGGCGGCGGGTGAGGGGCGGCGGCGGCGGTTGAGGGGCGCGGGGTGGGGCGCGGCTTGGGGAGGAGAGGAGGTTTGGGTTTTTGATGTGAGGAGAGGGGGGGTGTGGGGGTATTTATATAGGAGAGGGGAGAGATTACTTGGGGTAGGGGACAAGAAATAGACTAGGATTAGGAAAAGGAAAACGAAACAAGGGAAAAGACTAGCCTAGAGTCCTTTTAGGACTCGGCTAAGAGCAAGAGGCGAGGCGGCGGCTGCCTGCCTGCCTGCGCCTGGCGCGGCGCGCGCGAGGGGAGGGGTGGCCGGCTGGCTGGGCCTTAGGCCCGGCTGGCCTGGCGGGAGTTCCTCTTTTTTTTATTTAAATAGTTTCCGCGCGCAGAAAAACACAGAAAAGAAAATCTAAACGAGCTCCAAAAATTCTAAAGTAAATTTTCCCCGACTCCTAAAAATGAGTCGAACAAAATGAACTTTTCTCCGGGCCTAAAATGCAATTTTCGAAAACGCGCATATTTCCCTATCCGAATAAAATGCAAATAAACTCCGGCAAAACCAAAACTTGATCTATTTATTAAATCTTCATTTTTCCTCAATTTTGGGAAAGTCATATTATTCCCTCTCTTATATTTTTGATAACGGAAAATTATTGAAGATGAAATAAATAAATCAAATGATCCTCTTTTCAAATTCGAGAAAACTCTCAAATATGAAAATAACGAAATCTCCAACTCTCTCCGAAGGTCCTTGAGTTGCGTGAAATTTCTAGGATCGACCAAAATGCAAGAAAATAAGATATGCATGATGATCTAATGTATAACATTCCAAATTGAAAATAAATTCAAAAGAACTTTGAATTTAATTTCTTTGAAACTCCCAACTCATATTTCATAATTTGAAGAAGTTGTTTTATCTTCTCTCGTGAAAATCGTTGAGTTGCATAAAGTTTCTGAATTGGAAAAATATTTCCCAATGGTATTCAAATATTTTTCAAACACCCTTTTCATTTTAAATGGAAGAAGTCATGTCATCTTCTCTCTAGGGTTTGTGTTGAAAAGAATTTGAATTCATGGAGATCAGAAAGCAAATATGAAAGTTTGGGAAAGTCCTTTTATTCCCTCTCATTTAACTTTCAAAAGTTTCGAATTCACCCACTTTCAGACAATCAATCAAACAATCAATCAAATCTATCTATTTATTATAACATTCCAAAATTTAGAATTTTGGGATGTTACAAACCTACCACCCTTAAATGAATCTCGTCCTCGAGATTCGGAGAGGCTAGCAAGAAAAGGTTAGGGTTTGGGGGTCTCCTCAAGTCCATCGATCATCACACGGTGTCTGGGGTGCTACCACCCTTAGAAGCATGGTTACGGTTCCATCAAAACTCATATACTCCATCCTTATTCTTGACAGTGCCGTCTTCTCAAATCCTAAGGATAATTCCTTCTCTAGGCTCTTCAGGTAGTGGCATAACCTTTTACTCAATTCTTCTGTCATTTCCTCTTAGTAAAGTTATTCCGAGATTGGGTCTTCTTACCTGACGGGTCTGGCGCCAATACTAAACAACTATCGATATCTCATGGCGGTCAACAATTTATGGTTTCTCCTGCAGGAAATGGGTCTGGGTGATCCTCACCGTATAACCTACGGTTGGCAAAGCTGCCTTGTACAAGGGAAAAATACCTATACCATTCTAAGGTTTAAACAGGGTTTTCATCGTCGTCTCTCTTCTATAGGTAAGTCACTCAGATTTACCATCCCATATAGCAAGGCGAATAATAAGAGTAAGTTGGTATGGTGATCAATCCATCCCACACCCAAATCATTACCTTGTATATGGTTTAGCGAATCTCGCATTCTAACACTCGGTCATCCTCACAAGCATTGCAGAATTTCTCTTGTCGTCGAACCAAGGTTTGGATAAATCCATTGATTCTGCAAGCCAAACAGACATCTATCGTTCCTTCACAACTCTCAGGTTTTGCGTTACTCCTCTAAGATCGTCTATCGATAAAATCGTAACTTCTTCCAGGGTTTTTTCCTTCAGCAAGAATGTGCTTGCTTCTTGGCAGGTCCTGGGGTCTGTGGGTTATGGCACATCTCATCACTTGCAAACCTTGAACTCTTCATCGGGGCAGCGGATCTCTAATCCAACATCCAACTTCCAGCTTTCCCAGTATACTTAAATCTGTCCAATTGTACTATCTTCCTTCCTTCTATTGGCTCCAAACTAGGACATGTTTACTCAGACTCATCATGGAATTTTCCATTGATCCATATTTCCAACATCATACCTCCTTTATATCCAATAGTAATTCATCTCTTCATCCTCGTGGGATATCCCTCATACCGAGATAAAAACTTATACTTATGAAGTCCATATTCCACTTCATGGAACATCATTATCCTTTCCGCGGTCAAGCGTCCTTACAAGGGAATATTGGCCATCTCTGCATGGCACTTCTTCAACTGGGAAACGTGAAACACATCTTGAACTCCTGACAGTCCTTTGGGTAACTCAAACTTGTAGGCCACTTCTCTCATATGCTCCAAAACTCGGTATGGTCCTACAAATCTCGGGGCTAACTGTCCCTTAACTCCAACTCGTTTAACTCCTCGCAGAGGGAACACATGAAGACATGCTCTGTCTCCAATTTCATAGACTACCTCCTTGAGTTTTTGAGTCTACATAACTCTTCTGCCTGGACTGAGCTACCTTCAGTCTATCTCGAATCAACTTAACATTCTCTTCTGACTCCTTGATCACATTTGGTCCAAACAACTGACGGTCTCCACTTCATCCCACATACTCTTGGGGCATCACACATATCGAGACAAAACTCATATTCATTTTGTTAGAAATCCACTCAGTGGAGTATCCTTATCTTTTCCAGGGGTCAAGGGTTCTTACGGGGTACTACCACCCTTAAAATGCACAAATCTTCCATAGAACATATTTCTCATATCCTCAGAATGGTCAAAATCCTTCTTCATAGAGTAACAACTCATAAAATCCATATTAGTACCAACTTTGCTACTTTATTCATTCTCCAATGATTTCAATCTCTTGTTTTTCCATTACAAGTCTCAACTCAACACCTCAATATGAAGGGAAAATGTTCTTACTACTACGACTATATTTCTTCTGATACAAACTCAACTACTTATCACAAGTCTCCTTTTCCTTCGGACAATCTCTGGCAAAGTGCCCTGCTTTATTACAACTAAAACATATTACTTCTGGGAAGATTCGAGGTTTCCGTTCGTTAGGACGAGCGGTCCGGCGAACGGTCCAAAGGCAACTAAATCGGAAAAGAAAACGAATCCGATCTAGGGTTTTCGGTAAAAAACCGAAAAAGGAAAACGGAACACCGATCTAGGGTTTCGGAAAAAGAAACCGAAATGAAGAATCGGAGAGAAAAACCGGAAAAGAAAACTGGAACGGTTTCTTTTAAAAGAACCGAACCGCGGGGAAGAAAAGAAAGACGCGGGGCTACCTCCGGCGAGGCGGGGCGAACGGTGGCGATGGCGGCGGCGGCGCTATAGGGGCGGCGGCGGCGGGTGAGGGGTGGCGGCGGCGGGTGAGGGGCGCGGGGTGGGGCGCGGCTTGGGGAGGAGAGGAGGTTTGGGTTTTTGATGTGAGGAGAGGGGGGTGTGGGGGTATTTATATAGGAGAGGGGAGAGATTACTTGGGGTAGGGGACAAGAAATAGACTAGGATTAGGAAAAGGAAAACGAAACAAGGGAAAAGACTAGCCTAGAGTCCTTTTAGGACTCGGCTAAGAGCAAGAGGCGAGGCGGCGGCTGCCTGCCTGCCTGCGCCTGGCGCGGCGCGCGCGAGGGGAGGGGTGGCCGGCTGGCTGGGCCTTAGGCCCGGCTGGCCTGGCGGGAGTTCCTCTTTTTTTTAAATAGTTTCCGCGCGCAGAAAAACACAGAAAAGAAAATCTAAACGAGCTCCAAAAATTCTGAAGTAAATTTTCCCCGACTCCTAAAAATGAGTCGAACAAAATGAACTTTTCTCCGGGCCTAAAATGCAATTTTCGAAAACGCGCATTTTTCCCTATCCGAATAAAATGCAAATAAACTCCGGCAAAACCAAAACTTGATCTATTTATTAAATCTTCATTTTTCCTCAATTTTGGGAAAGTCATATTATTCCCTCTCTTATATTTTTTATAACGGAAAAAATTATTGAAGATGAAATAAATAAATCAAATGATCCTCTTTTCAAATTCGAGAAAACTCTCAAATATGAAAATAACGAAATCTCCAACTCTCTCCGAAGGTCCTTGAGTTGCGTGAAATTTCTAGGATCGACCAAAATGCAAGAAAATAAGATATGCATGATGATCTAATGTATAACATTCCAAATTGAAAATAAATTCAAAAGAACTTTGAATTTAATTTCTTTGAAACTCCCAACTCATATTTCATAATTTGAAGAAGTCATTTTATCTTCTCTCGTGAAAATCATTGAGTTGCATAAAGTTTCTGAATTGGAAAAATATTTCCCAATGGTATTCAAATATTTTTCAAACACCCTTTTCATTTTAAATGGAAGAAGTCATGTCATCTTCTCTCTAGGGTTTTGTGTTGAAAAGAATTTGAATTCATGGAGATCAGAAAGCAAATATGAAAGTTTGGGAAAGTCCTTTTATTCCCTCTGATTTAACTTTCAAAAGTTTCGAATTCACCCACTTTCAGACAATCAATCAAACAATCAATCAAATCTATCTATTTATTATAACATTCCAAAATTTAGAATTTTGGGATGTTACAATAAATAGAAGTGTGATGATCATCATTTTCTAGAGCATTGTCCCAAGTGAGGAATAAAAAAAGAGAAAGGCCATAAAAAAGAGAAAGGCCATAAAAAGGGGGAAATGCCCAAATAAAAAATAAAAAAATAAAAAATGAGAGAAAAAGAGAGAAGGGACAATGCTACTATCCTTTGCCACACTTGTGCTTCAAAGTAGCACCATAATCTTCATGATAGAGAGTCTCTTGTTTTGTCACTTTCATATACTGGTGGGAATTTTTCATTATAGAACTTGGCTTGTATATTCCAACAATGGGCCTCCTCAAGTGCCCTAGGTCTTCATGAGCAAGCAAGTTGGATGCACACCCACTTAGTTTCTTTTGTTGAGCTTTCATACATTTATAGCTCTAGTGCATCTGTTGCATGGCAATCCCTACTCCTTGCATTAACATCAATCGATGAGCATCTCCATAGACCATTGATTAGCCTCGTTGATGTGAGACTTTCTCCTTTTTGTCTTCTCCACATAACCCCCCTCATTATATTCTATTCCACCCATAGTGCTATGTCCATGGCTCACGCTCATATATTGCGTGAAAGTTTATAGGTTTGAGATTACTAAAGTACAAAACGATTGCTTGGCTTGTCATCGGGGTTGTGCATGATGAGAGCATTCTTGTGTGACGAAAATGGAGCATGACTAAACTATATGATTTTGTAGGGATGAACTTTCTTTGGCCATGTTATTTTGAGAAGACATAATTGCTTTGTTAGTATGCTTGAAGTATTATTATTTTTATGTCAATATGAACTTTTGTCTTCAATCTTTCGGATCTGAATATTCATACCACAATTAAAAAGAATTAAATTAAAATTATGCCAAGTAGCACTCCGCATCAAAAATTCAGTTTTTATCATTTACCTGCTCGAGGACGAGCGGGAATTAAGCTAGGGGATGCTTGATACGTCTCCAACGTATCTATAATTTTTGATTGCTCCATGCTATATTATCTTCTATTTTGGACATTATTGGGCTTTATTATCCACTTTTATATTATTTTTGGGACTAACCTATTGACCCAGAGCCCAGTGCCAGTTTCTGTTTTTTCCTTGTTTTAGACTATCGCAGAAAAGGAAAATCAAACGGAGTCCAATTGACCTGAAACTTCATGGAACTTATTTTTGGAAGGAAAGCAACCCGGGAGACTTGGAGTGCACGTCAGGAAAGCAACAAGGAAGCCACGAGGCAGGGGGGCACGCCCACCCCCTGGGCGCGCCCTCCACCCTTGTGGGCCCCTCCTGGCTCCCCTGATGTATTTCTTCCGCCTATATATATCCATATACCCTAAAACGATCGAGGAGCAGAATAGATTGGGAGTTCCGCCGCTAGAAGCCTCCGTAGCCACCGAAAGCCAATCTAGACCCGTTCTGGCACCCTGTCGGAGGGGGGAATCCCTCTCCGGTGGCCATCTTCATCATCCCGGCGCTCTCCATGACGAGGAGGGAGTAGTTCACCCTCGGGGCTGAGGGTATGTACCAGTAGCTATGTGTTTGATCTCTCTCTCTCTCTATTCTTGATTTGGCACGATCTTGATGTATCGCGAGCTATGCTATTATAGTTGGATCTTATGTTTCTTCTCCCCCTCTACTCTCTTGTAATGGATTGAGTTTCCCCTTTGAAGTTATCTTATCAGACTGAGTCTTTAAAGACTTGAGAACACTTGATGTATGTCTTGCCGTGCGTATCTGTGGTGACAATGGGATATCACGTGATTCACTTGATGTATGTTTTGGTGATCAACTTGCGGGTTCCTCCCATGAACCTATGCATAGGGGTTGGCATACGTTTTCATCGTGATTCTCCGGTAGAAACTTTGGGGCACTCTTTGAGGTTCTATGTGTTGGTTGAATAGATGAATCTGAGATTGTGTGATGCATATCGTATAATCATACCCACGGATACTTGAGGTGACATTGGAGTATCTAGGTGACATTAGGGTTTTGGTTGATTTGTGTCTTAAGGTGTTATTCTAGTGCGAACTCTAGGGTTGTTTGTGACAATTATAGGAATAGCCCAACGGATTGATCGGAAAGAATAACTTTGAGGTGGTTTCGCACCCTACCATAATCTCTTCCGTTTGTTCTCCGCTATTAGTGACTTTGGAGTGACTCTTTATTGCATGTTGAGGGATAGTTATATGATTCAATTATGTTATTATTGTTGAGAGGACTTGCAATAGTGAAAGTATGAACCCTAGGCCTTGTTTCCTATCATTGCAATACCATTTATGCTCACTTTTACCATTAGTTACTTTGCTGTTTTTATGTTTTTCAGATTACAAAAACTATTATCTACTATCCATATTGCACATGTATCACCATCTCTTCGCCGAACTAGTGCACCTATACAATTTACCATTGTATTGGGTGTGTTGGGGACACAAGAGACTCTTTGTTATTTGGCCGCAGGGTTGCTTGAGAGAGACCATCTTCATCCTACGCTTCCTACGGGTTGATAAACCTTAGGTCATCCACTTGAGGGAAATTTTCTACTGTCCTACAAACCTCTGCACTTGGAGGCCCAACAACGTCTACAAGAAGAAGGTTGTGTAGTAGACATCACAATGTCATCTTGTCAATTTGTGTTGCACCTTTTATTCTCAGAAATCCTGAGTCCGAGGTATCCTGAGACCAATTAGATCTGAATTTCGGTCAGATATGATGGTTGGGACATATTTCTAAGAGTTATAACATTGGTCCTTATATATCGGTAAGGTGATGTCATGCCTAGCACACCTGGTCGAGGAACCTATTGTTGCCAGTTTCCTATTTAGCAAGGTTAACCATTCTTCCATTAGGAAATCGTAAGTATTCTATATGTTGTTCCTGATGAATCCTTTGTGTATCCTAGTTCGATCCTTGCTTGAAGACCATGTCAATGCTATCTCGAAGCATGTCTGTGGTACTCCGATTTTCAATAAGAACATTTGAACCACAATGCTAAACTTTTCTTTATCAATTATCCAAACACCGTTGTATGGGTAATGTCATGAAATTTCTCTCTCCTTAACTAAAGAGTTTTCAACATTATATCTTGTCATGGATATCATGCTCTGCTTGTCCTTGGAAAGGATATACCCTTGAAATATGTGTTTAAACACATTTTCCTTTCCATTGTTCTGTTTAATCTGATAATCATATTTTCCTTTCCATTGTTTGGTTTAACCTTTCTTGTGATCTATATGATCTAAGCAGTAATATTCCCCTGTTACTATTGTTGATGACATTCCGGTAGCCACCGATGGACGAGAACTTTGCCTATTGGTCTGCCTCGTTCAACGAGCAGGAAAATCATTCTCTTCATCCCTCGCCCTTGGTACCGATATTGTTGCCGACATAACTGGCAGGTTATTCTCTGACGTGCCTTGCTATCATAACCGTGCAAGATGTCACCGCTCTTTCTGCTTTTAACCCACATGGTGGGCCCATAACCCACAGTTCCACAGGATCGAAACCTGACTCTCTTGTACATCACTGTTTCCAAAGTTTATCCTTTGGACCTTACCTCGTATGTAATTCTGCGAGCTACCTTCAACCAGATATTATCTTTTGGTATCAGACGCGCTACTTATTATCGTTGCTCTGGACCCCTTTCACACTTTGTTTCAGGCATCGAACGATAGCCCGCCCGCTCGAAACTTCCCATGATGCCTCCTTACTGTACTCTCGATAATTTCTTAAGTTTCAATTCGAGAGTTACTTTCCGCCACCTTCCCCGACGTTATCGACCAGTTAGTCAACCTTACAAAGGTCCGTTCTCCCAGAATAACCACCCTTTATTCTTTCGTAAGACGATGGAGTTCCCGAGGGAATGATGACCTGAAGCTGAGAAATGAAGGCATCAACAAGAGGGATCAACTTCTTCGAGAAGACAACCAAGCACAAGAAGACTCGTTAGAATTTCATAACTAGATCTTTCCCCCTTACTCCACCTCTTAAAAATCTCGGGACGAGATTTCTTGTAGTGGAGGAGAATTGTGACACTCGGACAATTAAGCTACAGTGAACCTCTGCTAATGATGCCACGTCATCTCGGTTACCGTTGATAAAATCACGTTCATTTGAAGCCGATTCAAATTCAAAACAATAATCAAGTCAAATAATTAAAGTTTCCAAATGTCAAAATTAAAGTGTTCGAAATGTGGCAAATAAATAGTAAGTAATATTGGTGGAGAAAACATCTATTTATAAAATGTTCCAATGCACTAAGTTAATTATAACATCGATAAAACAATTATTTAAAATGCATTTAAAATAATAATAAATAAAATATACTTTATTTAAGATGCCAAAATATTTGCGGTCGTAGCATATTTATTAACACTAGTTTAGGGTCTACTTTTATAATTTGTAAAACTAAAGTAAAAGAGGAATTAAAAAAACAAACAAAAAGAAAACACAATCGCCACCCCTCCCACTAGGCCAGGCCTAGCTGGCCGCTGAACCGGCCGGCCCACCCGCTCGCCTTTGGCCTACTTAGGCCGGCCTCCCCCCCCCCCATACCTAGCACACCCCCCACTCCCCACGGAAACCCCCCCCCCCCACACTCTCCCTCTCGCTCCCCATCCCTCCCCGATCCAAAACTGGATCGGGCCGAACCCCGGCGCCTCGTTCGCCGCTCACCGGAGCCACCGCACCGGCGTCGCCCCGTCGCCGGTGTCGCCCATCACCACCTCCCCACCACGTCGGACGCCTCCTCACCTCCTCCCCGATGGCCTCCTCCTCGACTCGATGCCAACGCTGCGTCGCCGCCGCCCAGGGCCCCGTCGCCGGAGACACCTCGTCGGACGCCATCGCCTCCGTCACACCCCGCCGCACGTCGTCCCCGTCATCCTCCCCGACCCCCGCTGCCTAGTTCCCTGCGCCCCGCCGTGAGCTCCCTCCCTCTCCCTCTCTTTGTTGCACGTCGCCGCTCCTGACCGCCCCGACGAGCTCCTCCGCGCGCGCCTGTCGTCGTGGCCTCCTCCGCCCTCTCCTGTCCGCCTACGCGCCCGCCTCTATGTGGTCGTGCCCCGTCGCAGCTCCGGCACGCGCGCGCGCGCCAGCGCGCGCCTCCCCCTCTGCGCCTGCCGCCTGCGTCGACTCTCGCTGTTGCTGGCGCCGCTCACCATCCACCTCTGCCGGTCCCTGCGGCCGTCACCACGCCCGCTGCCCTGCTCGGCGCTGCCGTAGCCCGCCGCAGCCTCACCTTGCCCTGGCCGCGCTCATCGCTGCGCCGCCGCCGCAGCCTCCCCTGCTGCCTCCACCGTGCGTCCGCGCTCGCCTGTGCCGCTCGCTGCTCGCGCCCTGGCTATCCTCGGCTACCTACGCTCGCCCGACGCGCTTCCGACAACCTCCCTCGCTGGCCGCCGCGCCCTGCCACTGGCTCTGGCCGCCAATGCCGGCGAGCGCGCCCAGCGCCCACTCGGGCACGCTCCCGTACGGGTGCTCGCCCTTAGCGCCCCACCGCCCGCACCCGCTAAACAGCCCGCCCCGATTGGCCTATGGGCCAATGACAGCCGGGGCCCACGCCCTGAGAACAAAAATAAATAAATATAATATAATATAATATATAATTAACTAATTAACTAATTAACCAATTAACTAAATTAATTAACTTAATTTAATTAATCTATCAATTAAACTAATTAACATAGTTAGTTAGTTAGCGATGTATGACAAGTGAGGTCCATCCCAGGACATTTAAAAAAATATAATAGTAAATAAAATTAAATATTAATTAATTAACTAACTAAATAATTAACTTAATTAATTATGTTTAAAATTAATTAATTAAGATTAATTAACCTAATAACTATTTAACCTAATTAACTAAACAGTCCCTGACAGGTGGGACCCACCTGTCAAGTTGACCAGGTCAACGTCCTGTTGACTGCTGACGTCATGTTGACGGCAGCGAACACTATTCTGGATAATGTTGAATTAAATTAATTAAATAAATGCTAAAAATGATTTAAATCTTTTAAAATCAATATAAAATAAACTGTAGCTCGGATGAAAAAACTTTGTACATGAAAGTTGCTCAGAACGATGAGACGAATTCGGATACGCAGCCCGTTCGTCCGCCACGCATCCCTAGCATAGAGAACACGCAACTTCCCCCTCCGATTCATCTGTCCGAAAATGCAAAACACCGGGGATATTTTCCCGGATGTTTCCCCCCTTCACTGGTATCACCTCATACCACGTTAGGGCACACCTAGCACCGCTACATGTCATGTCATGCATCGATATGCATCTATTTGCATTGTATTCATTGTTTCTTCCCCCTCTTCTCTCCGGTAGACTATGAGACTGACGTCGTTGCTGGTGCCCCGATCGACTACGCTGTTGACGACCCCTCTTTCTTGCCAAGAGCAACCAGGCAAGCCCCCCCTTGATCACCAGATATCGCCTACTCTTCTCTCTACTGCTTGCATTAGAGTAGTGTAGCATGTTACTGCTTTCCGTTAATCCTATCCTGATGCATAGCCTGTCATTGTTGCTATAGTTATTGATACCTTACCTGCAATCCTAAATGCTTAGTATAGGATGCTAGTATTTCATCAGTGGCCCTACTTTCTTGTCCGTCCGCCATGCTATACTATCGGGCCGTGATCACTCAGGAGGTGATCATGGGTATATACTATATACTTTATACATGATACATGTGGTGACTAAAGTCGGGTCAGCTCGTAGAGTACCCGCGAGTGATTCACGGATTGGGTCTGAAAGGACGTTTGTCCGAACGGCCCTCTGAGTGAACCTTCGTGGCAGAGCGACAAGGTAGGTTGAGACCACCTAGGAGGGAGGTGGGCCTGGCCCTGGTCGGCGTCCGTGGTTATTTCAAAATAACACGCTTAACGAGATCTGGGTATTTGATCTGAGTCTGGCCATTGGCCTATATGCACTAACCAACTACGCGGGAACAGTTATGGGCACTCGACGTCGTGGTATCAGCCGAAGCCTTCTTGACGTCAGCGACAGAGCGGCGCGTGCCGGGTTGGACTGGAACGCCTACTCTTGTATAAGGGAGTCTAGGTCTGCTCGCTAGCCGCGTACGCAATGTGCAGGTGTGCAATGGGCAATGGGCCCATACCCCCGTGCCATAGGATTTAGACCGGCGTGCTGACCTCTCTGTTGTGCCTAGGTAGGGCTGCGACGTGTTGATCTTCCGAGGCCGGGCATGACCCAGAAAAGTGTGTCCGGACAAAGGGGATCGAGCGTGTTGGGAAATGTGGTGCACCCCTGCAGGGAAGTTGATCTATTCGAATAGCCGTGTCCCTCAGTAAAAGGACGACCCGGAGTTGTACCTTGACCTTATGATAACTAGAATCGGATAATTAATAAAACACACCCTTCCAAGTGCCATATACAACTGGTGATCGCTCTCTCACAGGGCGACGAGGGGAGGATCACCGGGTAGGATTATGCTATGCGATGATACTTGGTGAACTTACCATCTACTCTCTTCTACATGCTGCAAGATGGAGGTTGCCAGAAGCGTAGTCTTCGACAGGACTAGCTATCCCCCTCTTATTTTGGCATTCTGCAGTTTAGTCCACATATACTACCCCTTTCATTTAATACTAATGCATATGTAGTGTAGCTCCTTGCTTGCGAGTACTTTGGATGAGTACTCACGGTTGCTTTGCTCCCCCTTTTCCCCCTTTCTATACCCGATTGTTGCGACCAGACGTTGGAGTCTAGGAGCAAGACGCCACCGTTAACGATGACTCCTACTACACTGGAGGTGCCTACTACTACGTGCAGGCCGCTGACGACGACCAGGAGTAGTTTAGGAGGATACCAGGCAGGAGGCTTGCGCCTCTTTCGATTTGTATCCCAGTTTGTGCTAGCCTTCTTAAGGCAAACTTGTTTAACTTATGTCTGTACTCAGATATTGTTGCTTCCGCTGACTCGTCTATGATCGAGCTCTTGTATTCGAGCCCTCGAGGCCCCCTGTCTTGTAATATGATGCTTGTATGACTTATTTTATTTGTAGAGTTGTGTTGTGATATCTTCTCGTGAGTCCCTGATCTTGATCGTACACATTTGTGTGTATGATTAGTGTACGGTCAAATCGGGGGCGTCACAACAGTTTTGGTTTTATAGTGATTGTAACGGTAGCAACGGAAAAGTAAATAAGCAAAGATCAATATATGAAAAGCTCGTAGGCAATGGATCAGTGATGGATAATTATGTCGGATGTGATTCCTCATGCAATGCTTATAACATAGGGTGGCACAGAACTAGCTCCAGTTCATCAATGTAATGTAGGCATGTATTCTGAATATAGTCATACGTGCTTATGGAAAAGAACTTGCATGACATCTTTTGTCCTACCCTCCCGTGGTAGCAGGGTCCTCTTGGAAACTAAGGGATATTAAGGCCTCCTTTTAATAGAGTACAGGACCAAAGCCTTCACACATAGTGAATACATGAACTCCTCAAACTACGGTCATCACCGGTAAGTATCCCGATTATTGTCACTTCGGGGTTAAAGGATCATAACACATAATAGGTGACTATAGACTTGCAAGATAGGATCAAGAACTCACATATATTCATGAAAACATAATAGGTTCAGATCTGAAATCATGGCACTCGGGCCCTAGTGAAAAGCATTAAGCATAGCAAAGTCATAGTAACATCAATCTCAGAACATAATGGATACTAGGGATCAAACCCTAACAAAACTAACTCGGTTACATGATAAATGTCATCCAACCCATCACCATCCAGCAAGCCTACGATGGAATTACTCACTCACGGAAATCGGTGATGGAGGAAGGTTGATGATGACGATGGCGGCGGATTCCCCTCTCCGGAGCCCCGAACGGACTCCAGATGGGCCCTCCCGAGAGAGATTAGGGCTTAGGGGCGGCTCCGTATCGTAAAACGCGATGAATCCTTCTCCCTAATTCTTTTCTCCCCGAACATGAATATATGGAGTTGGAGTTGAGGTCGGTGGAGCGTCAGGGGGCCCACGAGGCAGGGGGCGTGCCCAGGGGGGTAGGCGCGCCCCCACCCTCGTGGACAGGGCGTGGGCCCCCTGGGCTTGATTCTTTCGCCAGTATTTTTTATATATTCCAAAAATATTCTCCGTTGATTTTCAGGGCATTCCAAGAACTTTATTTCTGCACAAAAATAACACCATGGCAATTCTGCTGAAAACAGCGCCAGTCCGGGTTAGTTCCATTCAAATCATGCAAGTTAGAGTCCAAAACAAGGGCAAAAGTGTTTGGAAAAGTAGATACGTTGGAGACGTATCAGACCTTATGCCACAAAGAATTTGTAATGCCCTGGACACACTCGCCGGTGGTCGTTACCCCTGGCGGGATCTAGACTGGCCCCACAGATCAATACTAGTCTTTTCTACGCACTTTGTCCTCACTCATGCACACCTGGGAGCAACTTCCCGGTCAGTCACCCATCCTGAAATTACTCCAAGCTGAGCACGCTTAACTTTGGAGTTCTTTCTGAATGGGCTTCCGGAAAAGAAGGAATTCCTTATTTATATGAGTAGTCTATCATCCCTATTAAGCCAGGCTATCACATACACCCCCACTCAGAGGAACCGACGTCCTCGTCGGGCCATAGGAACGTTCCCTCTTGGCACATATGTCTGTGCATCCAACCCAGTACATGTGCCATGCCGGGTGCCACGACGGGTCACAAACGTCATGAACAACATGACCGCGCACCTGTCCGCAAACATCCGTGTAACCACGAGGGTCGGCTCTGATACCAACTTGTAACGCCCTGGACACACCCGCCAGTGGTCGTTACCCCTGGCGGGATCTAGACTGGCCCCACAGATCAATACTAGTCTTTTCTATGCACTTTGTCTTCACTCGTGCACACCCGGGAGCAACTTCCCGGTCGGTCACCCATCCTGAAATTACTCCAAGCTGAGCACGCTTAACTTTGGAGTTCTGTCCGAATGGGCTTCCGAAAAAGAAGGAATTCCTTATTTATATGAGTAGTCTATCATCCCTATTAAGCCAGGCTATCACAGAATTGTTACAGGCTATAGAATGGTAATTGATTTTAGAAAGTTAAACAAGGCAACTAGAAAAGATCATTACCCTCTGCCTTTTATTGATCAAATGCTTGAAAGATTATCTAAGCACACACATTTTTGCTTCCTTGATGGATACTGTGGTTTTTCAAAAATACTTATTTCTCAACCTGATCAAGAAAAGACCACTTTTACTTGTCCCTTTGGAACTTATGCTTATAGACGTATGCCTTTCGGTTTATGTAATGCACCTGCTACCTTTCAAACATGTATGACTGCTATATTCTCTGACTTTTGTGAAAGGCTTGTTGAGGTTTTCATGGATTACTTCTCTGTTTATGGGAAGTCTTTTGATGTTTGTTTAAGCAATCTTGATCGAGTCTTGCACAAATGTGAACAAACAAATCTTGTCTTGAATTGGGAGAAGTGCCACTTTATGGTTAATGAAGGCATCGTCTTGGGCCATAAAATTTAGGAAAGAGGTATTGAAGTGGACAAGGCTAAGGTTGATGCAATTGAGAAAATGCCATGTCCTAAAGATATAAAAGGTATTCGTAGTTTCTTAGGTCATGCTGGTTTCTATAGGGGATTTATCAAAGACTTTTTAAAAATTTCTAGGCCTCTTAGTAATCTTTTGCAAAAGGATATTCCTTTTGTTTTTGATGACGATTGTTTAGAAGCTTTTGAAACACTCACGAAAGCCTTAACTTCTACACCTATTGTTCAACCAACCGATTGGAACTTCCCTTTTGAAATTATGTGTGATGCTAGCGATTATGTTGTTGTTGTTGTTCTAGCAAAAGAGTTGATAAGAAACTTAATGTTATTCATTATGCTAGTAAAACTCTAGACAGTGCTCAAAGAAATTATGCTACTACAGAAAAAGAATTCTTAGAAGTGGTGTTTGCTTGTGACAAATTTAGACCTTATATTGTTGATTCCAAAGTAACTATTCACACAGACCATGCTGCTATTAAATATCTAATGGAAAAGAAAGATGCTAAACCTAGACTTATTCGATGGGTTCTCTTGTTACAAGAATTTGATTTACATATCATTGATAGAAAAGGAGCTGAGAACCCAGTAGCTGATAATTTATCTAGGCTTGAAAATGTTCTTGATGACCCACTACCTATTGATGATAGTTTTCCTGATGAGCGGTTAGCTGCAATAAGCTTATTCCACAAAGAATTGTCACAAGCTATAGAATGGTAATAGATTTTAGAAAACTAAACAAACCAACTAGAAAAGATCATTACCCTTTTCCTTTTATTGATCAAAGTCTTGAAAGATTATCTAAGCACACACACTTTTGCTTCCATGATGGATATTCTGGCTTTTCACAAATACCTGTTTCTCAACCTGATCAAGAAAAGACCACTTTTACTTGTCCCTTTGGAACCTATGCTTATAGATGTATGCCTTTTGGTTTATATAATGCACCTGCCACCTTTAAAAGATGTATGACTGCTATATTCTCTAACTTTTTTGAAAAGATTGTTGAGGTTTTCATGGATTACTTCTCTGTTTATGGGAAGTCTTTTGATGATTGTTTAAGCAATCTTGATTGAGTTTTGCAGAGATGCGAACAAACAAATCTTGTCTTCAATTGAGAGAAGTGCCACTTTATGGTTAATGAAGGCATTGTCTTGGGTCATAAAATTTCTAAAAGAGGTATTGAAGTGGATCAAGCTAAGGTTGATGAAATTGAGAAAATGCCATGTCCCAAAGATATAAAAGGTATTCGTAGTTTATTAGGTCATGCCGGTTTCTATGGGAGATTTATCAAAGACTTTTCAAAAATTTCTAGGCCTCTTACTAGTCTCCTGCAGAAGGATATTCCTTTTGTTCTTGATGATGATTGTTTAGAAGGCTTTGAAACACTTAAGAAAGCCTTAATTTTTGCACCTATTGTTCAACCACCTGATTGGAACTTGCCTTTTTAAATTATGTGTGATGCTAGTGATTATGTTGTTGGTGTTGTTCTAGGACAAAGAGTTGATAAGAAACTTAATGTTATTAATTATGCTAGTAAAACTCTAGAAAGTGCTCAAAGAAAATATGCTACTACTGAAAAAGAATTCTTAGCGGTTGTGTTATCTTGTGATAAATTTAGACCTTATATTGTTGATTCCAAAGTAACTGTTCACACAGACCATGCTGCTATTAAATATCTTATGGAAAATAAAGATGCTAAACCTAGACTTATTCGATGGGTTCTCTTGTTACAAGAATTTGATTTACATATCATTGATAGAAAAGGAGCTGAGAACCCCGTAGCTGATAATTTATCTAGGCTTGAAAATGTGCTTGATGACCCACTACCTATTGATGATAGTTTTCCTGATGAGCGGTTAGCTGCAATAAATGTTTCTCATGGTACTCCTTGGTATGCTGATTATGCTAATTACATTGTTGCTAAATATTTACCACCTAGATTTACATACCAACAAAAGAAAAAATTCTTCTATGATTTAAGACATTACTTTTGGGATGACCCACATCTTTATAAAGAAGGAGTAGATGGTATTATTAGACATTGTGTACCTGAGCATGAACAGGGACAAATACTACGGAAATGTCACTCCGAGGCTTATGGAGGGCATCATGCTGGAGATAGAACTGCTCACAAGGTATTGCAATCTGGATTTTATTGGCCTACTCTCTTCAAGGATGCCCGTAAGTTCGTATTATCTTGTGATGAATGTCAAAGAATAGGTAATATCGGTAAGAGTCAAGAAATGCCTATGAATTATTCACTTGCTGTTGAACCATTTGATGTTTGGGGATTTGATTACATATGACATTTTCCTTCCTCTAACGGGTATACACATATTTTGGTTGTTGTTGATTATGTTACTAAATGGGTAGAAGCTATTCCAACTAGTAGTGCTGATCACAACACCTCTATTAAAATGACTGATGGTGGTTCACACTTTATTCATGGTGCTTTCCGTAAAATGCTTGCCAAGTATGATGTTAACCATAGAATTGCATCACCTTATCATCCTCCTACTAGTGGTCAAGTTGAACTTAGCAATAGAGAAATAAAATTAATTTGGCAAAAGACTGTCAATAGGTCCAGGAAGAATTGGTCTAATAAATTAGATGATGCACTTTGGGCTTATAGAATAGCATATAAAAATCCTATGGGTATGTCTCCATATAAAATGGTTTATGGAAAGGCTTGTCATTTGCCTCTTGAGTTAGAACATAAAGCATATTGGGCAATCAAAGAGCTTAACTATGATTTCAAACTTGCTAGTGAAAAGAGGTTATTTGATATTAGCTCATTAGATGAATGGAGAACCCAAGCTTATGAAAATGCAATATTATTCAAAGAAAAAGTTAAAAGATGGCATGAAAAAAGAATCCAAAAGCGTGAGTTTAAATTCGGAGAATATGTTGTTTTGTACAACTCTCGTTTCATATTCTTTGCAGGGAAACTCCTCTCAAAATGGGAAGGCCCCTATGTTATCGAGGAGGTTTATCGGTCTGGAGCCATCAAAATAAATAATTCCGAAGGTACTAACCCGAAGGTTGTCAATGGACAACGAATAAAAAATTATATCTCAGGTATGCCCATTAATGTTGAAAGTAATATTATCCAAACTCTCACACCGGAAGAACACATAAAAGAGTCCTTTCGGAACACTCCACAATCGTGAAAATAAGGAGGTACGTGATACGGTAAGTAAACGGACTCCGAAATATCCGCAAAAATATTTTTTATCAGTTTTGGAATATTTAGAAAATTAGAAAATAAAGAAACTTCCAGGAAGCGTACCCTGGTGGGCACAAGACACCAGGGCGCACCAGGCTTGCTTGGCGCGCCTAGGTGGGTTGTTCCCACCTGGGACACCTTCTGGTCTCCGTTTTTCTTCTGTTTGCTTCGTCACCAAGATAAAAAAATCTATATATACTTCCCGAACCTGTTGATCACCGTATCGAGGAGGAATCCCCTATTCTTCTTTCTTGTTGTTTTCTGCATAGTTCTGAAAATATGTCATCCCAAGACTCTGAAGGTGAGACCTATGTTGCTGACTTTGTCGCAAACCCCAAGTCCTATGGGGATGTGGAGCACTATGGCTGGACTTCAAAGAAAGATCAAGATGAATCATTCCCTTCTTGTTTCAAGAACTAGAGTATGGAGGCATTATGCAAGAGGATTATAAAGCTTGAGATTGCAAATGATGAGTTGAGGATAGATAACCTTATCCTTTAGCGTAAGCTGGAGGAAAAGAAAGACAAGATCTCTTCTTCGTCACCACCACCATCTTCTTCACCACCAAAAGAGAATTGAGTACTGGGTATGGGCACTCCCCTTGGCTTCCACCAAGCTTGGGGGAGGTGCCCCGGTATCGTATCATCCCACTATCTTTTTGCCTTTACTTATTTCAGTTCGTCTTTTGCTTTAGATGAATAAAAGTTTAGTTCGATCCTTTCTTTTCGAGACTTTGCTTAGTGATATATCCTTGTTATCGTGTGCAAGTTATATAAAGAAGTTTAGTTCGAGTTTTTTGCTTTCTTTACTTTTAGGTTGCAAATAAAACAAAAGTAAAAGAGAAAGGAAATAAATAAAAGAAATAAAATAAATGAAGGAAAGATCATATACTAATCTTATGGAAGGTAATGACACCGCATAAGGAAAAGTATAAGTAGAAAACTTTATTAGAGATTGACAAACATAACATTAGTCAATGATGCAACTAATGAAAGAATTAATAAAGGAAGAGAAGATTCACATTAAATATACTATCCTAGAAATCTTTTGTGATTGTGAGCCCTCATCAAAATATTATATGCCAAAATTGTTGACGTTGGACAAGGAAGATAACTTAATGGTTTATATTTGCTTATATTCACATAGAAGTCATATTGTCATGGATCCTTTAACATGTGGTGCTTGCCCCCTATCTTTGCTAGCCAAAAATTCCACACTAAGTAGAGATACTACTTGTGCATCCAAAAACCCTTAAGGGTGTGTTTGTTTGGGCTCTTTTTACCAGCTTTTGGGCCAAAAAAGCTGGAGCCCAAACAAACAGGCCGTTTCAGTACCAGCTCCATGCAGCCCTTCTGTGGAGCGCTCCGAAAATATCGAGCGGAAGCCACAGCTGGGAAATCTAGCTTTTGCTCCTCACAGCTAGCTCTAAAGTGACGAATGACCGGTTTACCCTCTCGCAAAAGCACATACTATGGCAAAAATGCCCTTACCGGTTTGGCCTGTTCCCATCGGCCTCACCAGTTTTCCTCCCCCTCTCTCTCTATTTGTGGTGTCCCTGAACAAAGTCGCTACCGCCGCGGAGACGGCGACTTCCTCCCGGCGCCAACCCCGCTGGCCGCCGCCACAGAGACGGCGACTCCCTCCTGCCGCTGACCACTTTGGCCTCGAACCCCGTGACTTCCTCACTCCCGCTGCCCCAAGTCCCTCCCAACAGCGCTGTCGTGACGAGTTGCCTCAGCAATCACAGCCACCGCCATGAGATTCCTCTCCTCCGTGCCGAATCGAGCCCTGCGAGAGCGTGCTAATGTTTGTTGGTGCACTCATGTTGTATGTGTGCTCGAGCGGCTAGTACAACTCTTTATACGATCTAATATGAGTGGGAAATCTATCATCATATGTCTAATATATCAAATTCGCTCAAATACATTGTCTATACCATCAAACTAGTGTGATTCAGTTCAAATATGTGAAATTGGCCGTCTGCGACAAAAACAGCTATTAATCAGGTCATTTATATTTTTAATACAATACAATCAGGACTAAGCCTAATCAACGGAAATTTTGGTCATTTCAGCATGTTTCAGCAACAGCTGCATCTGCTACAACATAACTACCAAACGGCCACACCTCAGCTCCAACCATCCAGCCACAGCTAGCAGCTACAGCTGCTCCTTCCAGCCGGAGCCGTTGCAGCTGCAGCCGAAGAAGTTGCAGCCCAAACAAACACACCCTAAACCCACATCTTACTTTCAAGTGTCCACCATACCTACCTAGGGATTGAGCAAGATCCCTCAAGTAAGTTGTCATCGGTGCAAAAAGGCAAAAAAATTGCTTCTAAATGTGTGAGGTCATTTAGTGTAAGAGAAAATTGAGCGTTGCACGAACTTGTGATGGTGAAGAATAAAAGTGACAGACTGCATAATAAAGGTCGATATCACAAGGGGCAATGCAACGTGACGTTATTTTTCACTAAGGGGTTGAGCATACAAACAAATAAGCGCATGGCAACCTCTGCTTCCCTCTGCAAAGGGCCTATCTTTTACTTTTATGTATTTACTTTTATGCAAAGAGTCAAAGTTTTTCTTCTATTCCTTTTTATTTTTCTCCTTTGGCAAGCATCATGTGGTGAGGAAAGATCTAGGCACATATGTCCAGTTGAGTATAGATAGCATGAGTCATTATTGTTGACATCACCTTTGAGGTGAATACATTGGGAGGCGAAACTATAAGCCCCTATCTTTCTATGTGTCTGGTTGAAACGTTTTGCTCATGTGTACGCGGTGAGTGTTAGCAATTGATGACCCACAAGTATAGGGGATCAATTGTAGCTCTTTTCGATAAGTAAGAGTGTCGAACCCAATGAGGAGCAGAAGGAAATGACAAGTAGTTTTCAGTAAGGTAGTGTCTGCAAGTGCTGAAATTGTAAGTAGCGAGTAGTTTGATGGCAAGGTAATTTGTAGCGAACAAGTAATAATAATTGTAACAAGTGTGAAGCAAGGTAGCCCAATCCTTTTGAGATAAAGGAAAGGCCAAAACGGTTTCTTATAATGAGCAAAGCGTTCTTGAGGGTACACGGGAATTTCATCTAGTCACTTTCATCATATTGGTTTGATTTGTGTTCGCTACCTTGATAATTTGATATGTGGGTGGACCGGTGCTTAGGTGATGTTCTTACTTGAACAAACCTCCTACTTATGATTAACCCTCCCGCAAGCATCCGCAACTACGAGAAAAGTATTAAGAATAAATTCTAACCATAGCATTAAACTCTATGATCCAATCGGTCCCTTACGGAATAGTGCATAAACTGGGGTTTAAGTTTCTGTCACTCTCGCAACCCACCATCTATTTACTACTCCACAATGCATTCCCTTAGGCCCAAGTATGTTGAAGTGTCATGTAGTCGACGTTCACATGACACCACTAAGGGAATCACAACATACATACTATCAAAATATCGAACACATATCAAATTCACATGATTACTTGCAACATGATTTCTCCCGTGACCTCAAGAACAAAAGTAACTACTCACAAACAACAAACATGCTCATGATCAAAGGGGCATTAATATGCATAATGGATTTGAACATATAATCTTCCACCAAATAAACCATATAGTAATCAACCACAAGATGTAATCAATACTACTAGTCACCCCCTAGCAACAATCTATAGTTTTGGTAACAAGATTGCATACAAGAGATGAACTAGGGTTTGAGATGAGATGGTGCTGGTGAAGATGTTGATGGATATTACCCTCCCCAAGATGGTAGAGTTGTTGGTGATGATGATGACAATGATTTCCCCCTCCGGGAGGGAAGTCCCCCCGGCGGAATCGCTCCACCGGAGGGCAAAAGTGCTCCTGCCCAAGTTCCGCCTCGAGGCGGTGGCGCTTCGTCCCTAAAGTCTTGTTCTTATTTTTTCTAGGTCAAAACCACTTATATACCAGAAGATGGGCACCTGAGGTGGGCCGAGGAGGCCACAACCCACCAGGGTGCACCTGGGGGGCCTGGCGCGCCCAAGTGGGTTGTGCCCACCTGGTGGCCCCCCTCTGGTGTTTATTGGCACCGGGATTTCTCAAATAATCCATAAAAAATCTCCGTAAAGTTTCAGCCCATTTGGAGTTGAGCAGAATAGGTGGCCTGATGTAGCCTTTCCAGGTCCAGATTTCCAGCTGCCGGAATTCTCCCTCTTGGTGTGTTCCTTGCAAATTATGAGAAAAGGCATTAGAATTACTCCAAAAGGCATTATTATGTATAAAAACATTATAAATAACAGTAAGAAAACATGATGCAAAATGGACGTATCAGCAATCATAGAAGACTATATGATGGTTGAGTATGTGGACTTGCCTAAAGGCTCCGATACGTGACCCTTCCTGAAAAGATGATGAATTGTTGTTGCAAAGTTGACTGAGAACATAGTTTGTTGGTTTCTAATAGAGTTTTTGCTTTATACTTCAATTGTGTGATGAATTGTTACTTATTCATGAGAAATATATGATAAAAGCCTTATGTTCAATTTTGTTGATGTTATAATAATCAACATGATGCTTCTATGTCCGTATTTTGTTTTTATCGACACCTCTCTCCCTAAGCATGTGGACATGTTTTTCGATTTCGGTTTTTGCTTGAGGACAAGCGAGGTATAAGCTTGGGGGAGTTGATACGTCCATTTTGCATCATGTTTTCTTACTGTTATTTAAGATGTTTTTATCCATAATAATGCTTTTTGGAGTAATTCTAATGCCTTTTCTCTCATAATATGCAAGGTACACACAAAGAGGGAGAATTCCGGCAGCTGGAAATCTGGACCTGGAAAAGCTACGTTAGGCTACCTATTCTGCACAACTCCAAATAAGCTGAAACTTCACGGAGAATTTTTATGGAATATTTGAGGAATATTGGAGCAAATAAGTACCAGAGGGGGCTCATCAGGTGGGCACAACCCACCTGGGCGCGCCCTGGTGGGTTGTGCTCACCCAGGCCCACCTCCGGTGCCCATCTTCTAGTATATAAGTCATTTTGACCTAGAAAAAATGAAAGGAGGACTTTCGGGATAGAGCGACGCCGTCTCGAGGTGGAACTTGGGCAGGAGCACTTTTGCCCTCTGGCGGAGCGATTCCGCCGGGGGAACTTCCCTCCCAGAGGGGGAAATCATCGTCATCATCATCACCAACAAATATCCCATCTTGGGGAGGGAAATCTCCATCAAAATCTTCAACAGCACCATCTCCTCTCAAACCCTAGTTCATCTCTTGTGTTCAATCTTGTTACCGGAGCTATAGATTGGTGCTTGTGGGTGACTAGTAGTGTTGATTACATCTTGTAGTTGATTACTATATGGTTTATTTGGTGGAAGATTATATGTTCAGTTCCAATATGCTATTTAATACCCCTCGGATCTTGAGCATGATTATCGTTTGTGAGTAGTTACTTTTGTTCTTGAGGTCACGGGAGAAATCATGTTGCAAGTAATCATGTGAACTTGATATGTGTTCGATATTTTGATGGTATGTATGTTGTGATTCCCTTAGTGGTGTCATGTGAACGTCGACTACATGACACTTCACCATATTTGGGCCTAAGGGAATGCATTGTGGTGTAGCAATTAGATGATGGGTTGCGAGAGTGACAGAAGCTTAAACCCCAATTTATGCACTATTCCGTAAGGGACCGATTGGATCCAAAAGTTTAATGCTATGGTTACAATTTATTCTTAATACTTTTCTCGTAGTTGCAGATGCTTGCGGGAGGGTTAATCATAAGTAGGAGGTATGTTCAATTAAGAACAACACCTAAGCACCGGTCCACCCACATATCAAATTATCAAAGTACCGAACACGAATTAAGCTAACATGATGAAAGTGACTAGATGAAATTCCCGTACCCTCAAGAACGTTTTGCTTATCATAAGAGATCGTTTTGTCTTGTCCTTTGCCTCAAAAGGATTGGGCTACCTTGCTGCACTTTTGTTACTACTATCGTTACTTGCTCGTTACAAATTATCTTGCTATCAAACTACTCTGTTACTTACAATTTCAGCACTTGCAGACATTACGTTGCTGAAAACCACTTGTCATTTCGTTCTGCTCCTCGTTGGGTTCAACACTCTTACTTATCGAAAAGAGCTGCAATTCATCCCGTATACTTGTGGGTCATCGGTGACTATAATTTGATTAGAGTTGCTGAAGATAATAATACATGCCTTATCAATCAGCACTGGGCTGATCTCTTTAATGACTGGATTAATAAATTTGGTCTCATTGAGATCAAGAATGTTGGTAGAAAGTACACTTGGGCTAATAACCAAAACAACCTGGTCATGGCTGCTTTAGATAGGATTTTTGTTTATGCTAACTGGGAAAGACTTTTTCCTGCTAGCCAGGTCAAAGCTCTCCCTAGAATTGGGAGTGATCATACTCCTCTTGTTTTTAATTCTGATGCTATGACTTTTCCTAGGAACAAACTGTATAGATTTGAAAAATGGTGGTTAGAGGTT
Source organism: Triticum urartu (assembly GCF_003073215.2). Lineage (NCBI taxonomy): Eukaryota > Viridiplantae > Streptophyta > Magnoliopsida > Poales > Poaceae > Triticum > Triticum urartu. Next base: position 284,750,506 of record NC_053022.1, read on the forward strand.
CCTAGCTTTGATGAGATTGTTCACAAAGCTTGGAACACTAACTACCAATTTTCCTCTGCTATTGATATCTGGCAGTTCAAGATTAGGAATACTAGGAAAGCCACTAAAGGTTGGGCCCTTAATTATGAGGCCTCTCAAAGTAAGACTAAACAAGCCTTGGTAGCTGCGTACAATTGTTTAGATATTCTTGCAGAATCTCAACCTCTTTCCCCTATTTCTAAAACTAGATTGAAAGTGATTGCAGTTGATCTTAATGAAATCTGGAAGAAGGAGGAAATCAAGGCCAGGAAGAGAGCTAGAGAGAGGGACATCAAAGAAGGAGACCTGAACTCTGACTATTTTCAAGCCCTGGCCAACCAGAAGAGGAGGAAGAAACACATTGTTGTTCTGGAAACTGCCAATGGCCCAGTGGAAACTACTGAAGGTATAATTTCCAATGTTGTTGAGTATTATAAAAAGTTGTTTGGCTACTCCCTTTCTATCAATATTAAATTGTTGGTTGACTTTTGGGATCAGTCTAGTATGGCCACTGAGGCACACATTGATTTCTTGGAAAAGCCTTTTTCGAAGAAGAGATCAAAAATGCAGTCTTTGGCTCATATGCTGAAGGTGCACCTGGTCCTGATGGTTTTCCTTCCCTGTTTTATCAACATTTTTGGGAACTCATTAAGAGTGACCTTTTTGCACTATTTAGAGATTGGGAGAAAGGTGAGATGGACCTATTCAGGCTTAATTTCTCCCTTCCGACCCTTGTCCCTAAAGAGCCTAATGTTGTCTCTTTAGATAGATTCAGACCCCTAGCTATGATCAATTATAGTTTCAAGATCTTTGCTAAGTGTGTTGCTAATAAATTTGGCCCAGTTTGCAATGACTTGATTTCTCCTAACCAAACTGCTTTTATTAAGGGGAGGTTTATTTTGGAAAGTATTGTAGCAGCCCATGAGGTGGTTCATGCTATAGCTAGTAACCACCTACAGGGATTTTGTTTTAAACTTGATTATGAGAATGCTTATGACATGGTTAACAGAGAGTTCTTGTTGGATATGCTTAGGAGAAGAGGCTTTGGCCCCAAATGGATGCAGAAATTGGGTACTCTTCTTCACAACGGCTCGGTTGGAGTTAGGATTAATGACACTAATAGTGAGTTTTTCATAGCAGGGAAAGGAGTGAGACAAGGTGACCCTGCCTCCCCTCTACTTTTTAATCTTGTTGCTGATGTATTCACTAGAATACTTGCTAAGGCAGCCAATCAACAAATGGTTGCTCGTGTGTTCCCTCCTTCTAACCCTGCTGGTGTCATTAGTATGCAATATGCAGATGACACTTTGTTATTCCTTGATAATAACTTAGAGCATGCTAGAAACCTTAAGTGGTTGCTCTCTTGTTTTGAGCAACTGTCTGGCATGAGGATTAACTTTCATAAGTGTGATTTGGTCCCCATTAATATTGATAGGGATGAAGCCATTAATTTTGCCCAGATTTTGGGCTGTAAATTGAGTTCCTTTCCTATCAAGTATCTTGGTGCCCCTCTTCACTTTACTAAACTAAGAAGAGAGGACCTTCAGCCTATGGTTGACAAAGTTATCAAGAGAGTTGCTGGCTGGAGAGGGAGGCTTCTGTATTTTGGCAAGAGATTGATTCTTGTAAAAGCCTATCTAGCCAGCATTCCCTCTTATCTCATGGGGTATATTAAGTTCCCCAAATGGGCTATTAAGCTCATCAACTCTCGGTTAGCTCATTGTTTTTGGGATGATTATGAGGGTCATCATAAATATCATCTGGCTAGCTGGGGGAATCTTTCCATGAAGAAAGCCTATGGAGGACTGGGGATTACTGACCTCTCTGATATGAATCTTTGTCTGCTTGCCTCTTGGGTCAGCAGATATAATAAAGATGAAGGGAAGATCTGGAAAAGCATAATAGATGCTAAGTACAATACCCAGTCCCCCAACATTTTTACCTATCCTTCCATAGGTGCCTCTCCCTTTTGGAAAGGAGTACTCTGGGCTGCCAAAGCTACTAAGTTTGGTTATTCCTGGAGTATTGGTAATGGTAAAAAAGTTAGATTCTGGGAGGATCATTGGTTTGGGACAGCCCCACTATCTACCCTTTATTGTGACCTGTACAAACTTGCCAATGAGCATGATTGTACCATAGATAGGTTGTGGGATGGTACTAACCTCAAAATCAATTTCAGGAGATGTTTCTCTGATAAGCTCCTATCTCTTTGGTCGAAACTCTTGGAGATTGCTAAATCCATTGTTTACTCTAACAAAGAAGATTCCTTAGTCTGGAACCTTAATTCCAGTGGGTCTTTTCTGTTAAATCTTTATATAAGGTAGTTAATTTTAGGGGGGTGTTGTCCAATAATAACCCTGTAGTGTGGAATATTAAGATCCCTGCCAGGATTCATATATTCCTCTGGCTGGTGGTTAACAACAAAATTTTGACCAGAGACAACTTAGGGAAAAGGCAATATGTTCCTGACACCACTTGCCCTTTTTGTTCGATAGATGAATCCTATTATCACCTGTTTTTTGGTTGTGACATTGCTGTTGAATTCTGGAAAGCCATATCTAGCACAACTAGATATAAAGGCTCAGTCAATATGCTAGCTTTTGCTGAATGCTGGTCTAGAGGACATAATATGGCTGCTGTCAATATTATTCATGCAGCTGGTCTATGGGCTATCTGAAATACCAGAAATGATCTCATGTTTAACCGTGCAAAACTGCCTCATATAGGTACTCTGGCGCAAAACTGCCTCATACGTTGCTCGCTGGGAACCGCTGGCTATAGACCCTATTAAAAAGCAAATTCAGAGCATGGTTCGAGAGTTGGAGATCCTGATCATAGCGCCTCTACCATTGTTGTGGCCAGATCCAGGCTGAGGAGTTTCGGCATGCTATCATGTTTTAGCTTTTTATTTCTCTTTTAATAGAAATAGAGGTGGTGGCTAGTTCTCCTGAGCGGATGTGTCTTTGAGACTGAGGCTGATTCTCTGTAATAGCTACTCCCTTCGTTCTAAAATAGATGACTCAACTTTATACTAACATTAGTACAAAGTTAGTATAAAGTTAGGTCATTTATTTTGGAACGAAGGGAGTAGGTAGCTAGCTGCTTCCCTATTTTATTCTTGTAGTCTTTACTATTTTGGAGTCTGTTTGGACTCTGGAAATGATGTACTCTGTGATTTCTTTGCTCTGCAGTGGAATCGGGGCTGGGTCCTCTTCTTCTAAAAAAACCCTATTCATTTTAAAGAGAAACTAAAATCTTTGCTTCTAATAGCTTGTCAGAATAACATGAGATTTATAAATATGTAAAGATCGCTGTAGTACCAAGTTTTCAGAAAGTACTCTTGTCTGCGTGAATAAAACAACTTCATTTGAAAAATAAAATATGTGTACAGAGATGTTTCTATGTAGTTCCCGCCCAAAAGAGAAACATAGATTAGTTCTGCCCTATATAAATTCACACACTTGGTATCAACCAAGTATTTTCAAATTACTTCCACATGTTATGTGCTGAGAAGATTAAATTATATATTAGATATTTCAAAGGCATCATCAAACAAGCGAATAGAATAGTAGATATCATGACATACCTTTGTTAGCTTCCTCCTTTGTTTGAGTTTCACCTTCACATCGACTCCATTCTCAATTATTCCACGCAACACAACCTCAATTTTTCCTTCAATTTCGTCCCTTTTTCTAGGTGTATAAATTGCATCGTAAATATCATCCTCTATCGCACGCTTCACAAGTAAGGCGCCAACCGCCGCACATGCCTTGATGCCCTCAAGTAAGGCGTTGACGATGCCATGTTGGCTAGGGTTTTGTGACGCCCCGAGACCGTTGTGCCAGGTGTCTTCCTGTTATTCACTGTTGTTACCATGTCATTTGCTTGCGTGTTGCATGTTATCATGTCATCATGTGCATTGCATCATCATGTTTTTAAAACTTGCATTCGTCCGGGTTCTCCGAGTTCTCTCTGTTGTCCGTTCTGAGCCCAACCACACTTGCACGCGCCCGCGGCATGTCCGAAATAGTATTTTATAAGTGGCCGAAAAATGTTCTCGGAATGGGATGAGAGTTGACGTGTGGTCTTATTTTAGTGTAGCTAGACCGCCTGTCAAGTTTCATCGCATTCGCAGTTCGTTTGATAGCCCAACCGTTAAACTATAGCGGCAATATAGTCGGTCAAATCGTCGGACGTTTTCGGTCTCTGGAAACAGTCACCGGGCCTCCCTCTCTTCTCTTCTCTCAGCTCGAGACCGTCTACACAGCTCACTACCTACCGCCAGGCCTAACCTAGGCTCTCTCGTCAGTCCGCTATCAACCACCAGGCCCCGAAACCCTCTCTGCACAGTGCATCGAACCTCTCGCGCGCGTCCAAAAATTGTCCCGAACCCGACCCGGACAGTCGTTACCGCTGGGTCCGGAACATCCCCAAACATCTACAAAATATCATCGTTTTATTTATTGGACTCCCTAGACTATTTATTCTCGTCCGTGTGTTTTCGATCGGAAGGTCCAAACTCTCTCCTTTTCCTATATAAATAGTCCACCCACATGCCTATTTGGACAAACCCTAGACCAACTCCCTAAAATCCCTCCACCCCGCAGCTAGACCAGATCCACCTTGGGATCCTCCCGCCGCCAGCTCGCACCCACCATGCATCCAATCCTGCAGCCTCCACCATCCCTGGCCGTCAGATCATTGATCCAACAGCCTCTCTTGCGCCCTAGTTTTTCCCCAACGCCCGTGCCCCGCAGCTGGCTCCGATCCAGATCGAGGCGAGCTCGTCCCCGAGCCCCATGGAGCCGTCGTTCCCGTCTGCCGCCGGCGACCGAACCTTCAGTTACAGAGATGAGCGCTCCTCCTTTTCCTTTCCATTCCTTCCCCTGTTTCTTCTCTCCGCTGAGCACTCCCTCTGTCTTGGGTCGTCAACAGGAGGAGCCCCGCAGCCAGCGACCCCATCTACGCCATTCCCATCATCGAGCCCCGCCGCCGCCAAGTTCCTTGCTGGGAGCGGCGCCGCCCGGATCTGGCTGTCTCCGCGCCGTCCGCACCCCGATCTCGCCATGGACGCGCCTCCCTGCGGCCGGAGCCCCACGACCCCGCACCGAGTCCCTCGCCGTCGCCTCTGCTTCTTCCGAAGCCTCCATGGATGCCAAGTCGCCGGCCTCCTCCGCGACCTTGCGTTCCTGGCCGGATCCCACCGGTTGGGCCTCATCCCCGGCCACCGGCAGCCTCGTCGGAGCCCACCTGCGCCATCCGCATGCCCCTACGTAGCCGTTGCTCCAAACCTGTCGCTGCTCTGCTTCCGCATTTGCTCCTGCTTCCTGTCGAACAGAAGGACGCGCCCGCAACCGCTGCCTCGCTCGCCTGTTTGACCCCGTCCCAGCGTGGATCGGTCAACTCCATCCCCTGGGCCGACCCATCTCTTCCTCACTCGGCCCATCCTGAGCTGACCACTGGGTGAGGAGCCCCTCTAGCCCCTCTGCACTGTTGGGCCAGCCTCCAATTTCGGCCCGATGTATTTTTTTCCCTGTTCTGCGATTTTTTTTCTTTATTCCAGAGACAGCAGTTTTGCAGGAAACCCCCTAGACAACATGCATATAATAACTCACAAATTGGTGCATCGGATTAAAATGAATTATATAGGAAAAATGCTCAGAATTATGTGTAGGTTAATTATATCCAACTTTCATGCATGTTTGAAATGTTTAAAATGGTTGTTTGTTTAAATTTGCCCAATGGCATGTTAAAATAGTTTATTTCATAACTTAATAACCGTAGCTCAGTTTTACATAATCTTTATATGTAAATGGGGTAGAAAAATGCCTAGTTTAACATGGTGGCCTTACTTTGCATGTTTAACAACTCTAAAATATGGTTTAGGGCAGAACAGTACCAAACCTAATATATGCATATGGGGATTTACCGGAATTGTTGTTCGTTGCTTCCGGCCTCATTTAAACTTGCCTAGTTAGGTAGTTTTATTATGCTTCACCCTCTTGCCATGTTAATCAACATTTAATCTTGTTGGGTACATAAATGAGAGAGAACTAAATAAGTCATGTGGTGTTTTCTTCAATATGCAACTCCGTTGCATATTGAGCTCCATTTAATTTGTAGGATTGTTTGTGCATCTTGCCATGCCATGTATCATTAAACCGGACATGCATCATACTTAGTTGTGCATCATGCTATGTCCATGTGATGATTGTTTACTATGTTGTTTGCTTTCTTTCTGGTGTACTTCTTCATTCCGGTAACGTTGCGTTTGTGAGGATCCGTTGGCTACGTCCGTTTATCTTCTTCATGGACTCGTTCTTCTTCCTTGCGGGATTTCAGGCAAGATGACCATACCCTCGAAATCACTTCTATCTTTGCTTGCTAGTTGCTCGCTCTTTTGCTATGCCTATGTTGCGATACCTACCACTTGCTTATCATGCCTCCCATATTGTTAAACCAAGCCTCTAACCCACCTTGTCCTAGCAAACCATTGTTTGGCTATGTTACCGCTTTGCTCAGCCCCTCTTATAGCGTTGTTAGTTGCAGGTGAAGATTGGAGCTTGTTCCATGTTGGAACATGGATATTTTGTTGGGATATCACAATATCTCTTATTTAATTAATGCATCTATATACTTGGTAAAGGGTGGAAGGCTCGGCCTTATGCCTGGTGTTTTGTTCCACTCTTGCCGCCCTAGTTTCCGTCATATCGGTGTTATGTTCCCGGATTTTGCGTTCCTTGCGCGGTTGGGTTATAATGGGAACCCCTTGACAGTTCGCCTTGAATAAAACTCCTCCAGCAAGGCCCAACCTTGGTTTTACCATTTGCACTAACAACCTATAACCTTCCCTTGGGTTTTCACGAGCCCGAGGGTCATCTTTATTTTAAACCCCCCGGGCCAGTGCTCCTCTGTGTGTTGGTCCGAAACAGGCAGCCTGCGGGGCCACCTCGGGCCAACTCGAGGGTTGGTTTTACTCATAGCTTGACCTACCCGGTGTGCCCTGAGAACGAGATATGTGCAGCTCCTATCGGGATTTGTCGGCGCATCGGGCAGCTTTGCTGGACTTGTTTTACCATTATCGAAATGTCTTGTAACCGGGATTCCGAGTCTGATCGGGTTTTCCCGCTAGAAGGAATATCCTTCGTTGACCGTGAGAGCTTGTGATGGGCTAAGTTGGGACACCCCTGCAGGGATTTGAACTTTCGAAAGCCGTGCCCGCGGTTATGGGCAGATGGGAATTTGTTAATGTCCGGTTGTAGAAAACCTGAAGTTGACCTTAATTAAAATACATCAACCGCGTGTGTAACCGTGATGGTCTCTTTCCGGCGGAGTCCGGGAAGTGAACACGGTGTTGGAGTTATGCTTGACGTAGGTTGTTTTAGGATCACTTCTTGATCATAGATTTCTCGAACGTGCTTTGCCTTCTCTTCTCGCTCTCTTTTGCGTATGTTAGCCACCATATATGCTAGTCACTTGTTGCAGCTCCACTTCACACCTTTTACCTTACCCATAAGCTTAAATAGTCTTGATCGCGAGGGTGTGAGATTGCTGAGTCCCCGTGACTCACAAATACTTCCAAAACCAGTTTGCAGGTGTCGTTGAACCGTGCAGATGACGCAACCGAGCTCAAGGAGGAGCTCAATGAAGGTCGTGCTCGTTATGCCATTTCCGTTTCCAGTTGATCAGTAGTGGAGCCCAGTTGGGGTCGATCGGGGATCTGTGTAGCTTTTGGGGTAGTCTTCTTTTATTTTGGGTTCCGTAGTCGGACCTTGATTGTATCTGGTTGATGTAATGCTTTATTCATGTATTTGTGTGAAGTGGCGATTGTAAGCCAACTATGTATCTCTTCCCCTTATGTATTACATGGGTTGTGTGAAGATTACCTCACTTGCGACATTGCTTTCAATGTGGTTATGCCTCTAAGTCGTGCTCCGACACGTGGGAGATATAGCCGCATCGAGGGCGTTACAGGTTTAACCCTAGCATATAGAGCGCCTCCCTCGTTGCCGCGGCGACGCGGGCGTTGGTGACCTCCTGTTGCGCGGCGGCGGCGGCCGCCGCCGCCGCCGCGATGGCTTCATCCCTCGCGTCCGCCGCGTGCCTCCGACCCTTCCTCTTGGCCGACTCCCTTACCCGTTGTTCGGGCGTCAGCGTCTTCTTCGGCTTGGGCGCGCCAGCGGTCTTGCAGGGGGCGCGAGGCTTGCCTTTGCCGGAGAGGGCGGTCGTCATGCCGGACGAGGCGAGGCCGGCGGCGGCGTCGAGGTCGTCGTCCATGGCGGGGAGCAGGAGCACGCGCGGGCGGGAGGGTTTTGGGGGGAAATGGTGGAGGCTGCCACCAACCAGCGGGCCCGGGGGGAGGAGAAAACGAGCGCGCGCGTCCGTCTCATGTCCGCGCCGACGCAAATCCGGCTAAAAATAGGTCGGAAATGGGTCGGCAGGCGGACGAAAAGCGGACGCGCGTCCGTTTGGGTCGGCGCGTCGGGCCGACTTTTGTGTCTGCGCCGACTCAAACGGACGCCCGCGGACGAAATGGGTCGCCCCATTGGAGTTGCTCTTAGAGGCATCTCCAACAGCCGCGCTAAACTAGCGCCGCGCCGCAAATTAGGCCGTTTTAGCTCGCGCGCAACGCGGCGGGTCGCTCCAGCGGGCGCGCAAAAACGGCGCGCGCGCTATAACGGGTTGGGCGCGCGGTTGAAAACACTTACCCGTGCGGCGTATTTCGGGCGCCAGCTACAGCGCGCGGCACACTCGAGTGCTCGCGCCGCACTCTCTCCTCTCCTCGTCCTACGACCCGCGCGCGCCGGCGCCCTGCCACCCACCCATGGACGCGCACACCGGCGCCCCGCTCACCCCGCTGTACAGCCGCGACCCCCCCCCCCCCGCCGCCGGAAACCCTAGCGCGGGAAGCGCTGGCGTCGCCACCGCCGGAGCTCCGCCGAGCGTCGGCCTCGCGCGCAGCCTCTTCTTGCCGCCGCGGATGACCACGGCGCCGGGTGGCGTCGCGCCGGCGTCGTCCCGTGCCGCCGCCGCACTGTCAAAGAAGGTCCCCAATGGGGCGCGAACGAAGAAGGGCAAAACATCCGCGAAGAAAAACAAGGCGGCGGACGGCTCCGGCACCACGAAGGCGAGGGGAAAGAAGCTTGCAGGGCGTTCGACGGCCGCGGCGGCTACCGAAGCGCTGGCGAGCTCACTCGTTGAGCCGGCCGCCGACGCGCACCACGTGTTCGACGAAATTCCCCCAAGGTGAAAAAATTTCCAACTTTTCTTTTCTTCTTATTTTTTCAATGCATCATCATCACATATAGATAGCTTATTTGCATTTTTCAAAAAACTTTGTAGTCTCAACGATGATGCATACATGTCCACTATGGGTGTTGGGTCCAACAATTCGCATTGGTCTCAAACCAATGACATCTATTTCAAAGATCATGAGTTTGAGGTGGACGAGGAGGGTGAGGGAATTGTCGAGGCGCCGAAAGGAAGAGCGGGCAATTACTCAACCAACGATGACAAGTTACTATGCCATACTTATTTGCAAGTGTCGAGGGATCCATCCATTGGAGGTGATCAAAGTAGAGACACGTATTGGGGGCGAATGAAAGAACACTTTGATGCTCACAACTTGAGTGGAATTGACCGCTCCGAGAGATCACTTCGGTCCCGATGGTCGACAATCAACTCGGATTGTCAAAAGTGGGCGGCTGTACAAAAGGCAGTTGACAAGATTAACCCAAGTGGCACAAATGAGGATGATCGAGTAAGTGGCATCTCATATATGTTCATCATACTTGTTTTTGGTGACCAAAGTGCTAACTTGTTTTGTTTTTCTTGTAGTACAACATTGCAAAAAACTTGTTCAAAGAAGAGACAAGGACAACCAAGAAGGGGAAGATCAAGAAAGGCAGGGTCTTTACCTTGCCTCATTGCTATGAACTGTTAAAGGATGATGAGAAATGGAAGAAGCGTGATGGTTTGGAGGATTTGCATTTGAGCAACAAACGGAAGCGAGCAATTGAGATGAATGATGATGATGAGGAGGAGGATGCATCAAGTGATGACGGCAAGAGAAGCCCCACACCCAACTCGGTTTCATACTCGAAGCCAAAACGAACGGATGGGTGCAAGAAAGACAAAACCGAAAAGAAGAAGAGGAAAGGAGATGATGAGCTCAAAAATGCTATGGAAGCTATTGCGAAGGCAAGGGTCGAAGCCAATGAGGTGAGGAAAATGGCAAGGAACCAAGATGCCGTGGCCGAGAAGAGGAGGTTGCCGGCCGAGGAGAGAAGGGTGGCGGCCGAGGAGAGAAAGGTGGCTTTGGAGGAGAGGAAAGTGAGCAACGAGGAGCGAGCTAAGTTGTTGGAATGGGAGAAGCACTTATTCTTCTTGGACACATCTAACCTCAATGCGGCGCAAAAAGAGTATGTCAATCTTGCCCAACAAGAAGTCTTGATCCAAAAAAGAGCCTTGGTTCGTGCAATGGGTGCCGGTGGCCCTAGCGCCATGGGTGGCGATGGCTTCGGCGCCATGGGTGGCGGTGGACTCGGCGCCATGGGAGGCATGGGTGGCTTCACTCGGCGCCATGGGAGGCATGGGTGGCTTCGGAGCCATGGGAGGCATGGGTGCACATCCGGCCGCCATGGGAGGCATGGGTGCACCTCCGGCCGCCATGGGAGGCATGGGTGCACCTCCGGCCGCCATGGGAGGCATGGGTGGCGTTGGAGCACCCTCCGACGCTATGGCCGCCATGGGAGGCATGAGTTTTGCTTCTCTCATGGGAGGCATGGGTGCACCTCCGGCCGCCATGGGTGCAATGTCTTTCGATGTGCCTTCTCACACACATTCCCATGAAGATGCCGTTGAAGATCTTGGCAACACCGTCGAAGCTTCACATGATGCGATGCGTGATGCGGTGCGTGATGAGGAGAGGGAGGAAGATTCATCTTCGGAGGCGGAAGAGTCGTCTTCGGAAGATGAGGACGAAGACGAAGACGAGGAAGATGAAGATTGATGTGTCTTTCATGTCTTGAACTTTAGTTTGCATTTGAACTTGGTTGGATGAACTTGTGGGCATGATTTTGAATTTGTGGGCATGAACTTTTATTCAACTTGTTTGTGTCAAATTTCACATGTTCATTTTTTTCTAAAATATCATATATGCAAAATGCCCGGCGAGTCGCGCGCGCTGTATTTTTGCACTTTGCTAGAGCGGCGCGCGCGCTGCATTATAGCACGGCTGCTGGAGCCAGCGTAGGCGGGCGTGCAAAACCAGCCGCAGCGCGCGCGGTAAACAGGTTTTTTGCGCGCGGCGCTTAGCGCGGCTGTTGGAGATGCTCGTAACGTGTTAGACTCAATATAATTTTGCTACGGGACTTGGTGCAAATGGAGAAGTTCATTCCAAGAGAGAAAAAAGTCAGATACAGCCCGGGATCTCAGTTACATCTCTGAACTTGAGCAAGCGAGAATGTAAAAAGAACAACTCTACCAAGGCCAAAAGCCGGCAGAATCCTACCACAAAGCACAGGCATCTACCAAACTGTGCCATGTCATGTGCACTCCAATTTCGAATGCTGCTGATGCCATGAAGCAGGTCAAAGACAAGACACATAGAACTGGAGGCTTGTCACAAACTGCAGAGTATAGACAGCGAGGCAGAGCAGCGAGTTCCTGGGGGCACAAATGCTAAGATCTGAAACAGAATACCCTTTAGCTGTTCTACATCTCATGGTTTGTCTTCCGAGAAGACATAAAATGGATCCTGCAGCATTGGGTTCATGCCAACAAGGGGTTATATATGCTGGCCAACCGTTGAGTTGTCACCGAGACTCACCACCCTGTTGCACCACCGGCGCATTCTGCAAGTGAAGGTCAAAACAGTGAGGTCAAGCATTGTTTGTTACAACAGTAGCGTTTAAAAGTGGTGGGTGTGCCATCATGGGATTTCAGCTCTAATTGATCCAGCCTGTAAAGATGGAATGGAATTGATTTGTTTTTAGCTGTTAGGCATCATTGTTCAAACCAAATGTTTTTAACTAAGACAGACAGGCTCGTGAAAATACCAGAGTCCCACTGCACTGCACTCCAATATTGCATACATACTGCTATATGAGATAAGATGAGTGCATGGTTTTAATACCACAACGTCCTGAAGATTTTGCTTCTCTGTGGTGAAACATTTTCAAATAGCAAACAACATGATGAACTTGTTCATTCCGAAGAAAAACTAAAGTATCTTTGCTTCTAACAGCTTGCCAAAATAACAACATGAGATCTATAAATATGTAAAGATCGCCCTACTACCAGGTTTTCAGAAAGTACTCTTGTCTACGTGAATAATACAACTTCACTGCAAAAATAAAACATACACTACAGGGATGTTTCTATGTAGTTTCCCAAGAACCCATAGGTTAGTTCTGCTCCATATAAATTCACACACTTGGTACCAACCAAATATTTTCAAATTACTTCCACATGTAATGTGCTGAGAAGATTAAAATATATTGTATATTAGAAAATTCAAAGGCATCATCAAACAAGGGAAATAGAATAATAAATAATCATGACATACCTTTGTTAGCTTCCTCCTTTGTTTGAGTTTCACCTTCACATCGACTCCATTCTCAATTATTCCACGCAACACAACCTCAATTTTTCCTTTGATTTTGTCCCCTTTTCTAGGAGTATAAATTGCATTGTGAATATCATCCTCTATTGCACGCTTCGCAAGTAACGCCCCAACCGCCACACATGCCTTGACGCCCTTCCTTGAACCCAGATCAAACTTCATGTCCTTTGATATGGAGTGAGCGACCGACACAACCCTGCTGGTCACTCGGTGAACGAAGCAAGCACGCACTGACCCCTTGGAGACATGTATGTCGAGGCAGAAAGGGTGGTGGTAAGGATCAGTCATCTGGTTAAAAGTTGGCACTCGGTCCCTCTTCACCTCAACTATGTCATCCTTATGCACTGCAGGCTCTTCTTTCAGCTTTGGGACCTTCAAACGAGCTGGCTTGTCAGGTTCCACCTTCTCGCAATCGGATGGATTCTTGGCATTGGGTTTATCTCTCTTCCATCTGCGGCGCAAGGGCAAGTTATATTCCTCAAACTCCTTGGACCCCCTGTCCAGCTTGTAGAACAGCTGCTTGCGGTGCCTCATGTCATCTATCTCATCATCCGAGTCGTGCACTTGTTCTTCTCCGTGTTCTTGGAAGGTATCAAGACACTCATCACCAGTCATGGGATCTGAGGAGAAGCCGAAGGAAGTGGGCCAGAGGTCATCGTCAACAACGTCGATGTGGAAGCCGGCGCCAAGTGGGTTGGCATTGGAGCAAGGCAAGGTTTGGGGCAGCTGAATTTGCCTAGGAGAGCGGTTGGACGGCGCGGCAGAGGCTCCGGATGGTAGAATAGAGAGCGAGCGGAAGATATGCAGGAGCTCGGAGAGCTGCGGAGGCTGCTGAGACCAGCGCTGCCGCGCTTGGAGAAGCATGTGCCGAAGTGGCATTTTGCGCAAGCACCCTAGGGGCGTGCTCGTTGGAGAAGCGCTCTGTCTCTGGTGTAATCAAGAGTTGTGTAGAGGGGGGGGGGGGGGGGGGGGGGGGGGGGGCTTACCAAACGTAGCAGCTCACCGGGCGGAGACGCCGACCGGGGAAGTTGCCGCGCCGGCCTCGGTTACTCTGCCGGCGCTGCTTAGTTCGACTGTTGGAGTCGCTCCGCAGAGCTCAGGGTTTGGATAAAGCAAAGGTGGAGTAGGATCTGGGAGCCGCCGATGCGGGGTAGATATGAGCGAACAGACCGTAGCAGTGGCGTGCTCGCCGGCCGACCAGTGGAGCGGGGGAGTTTGCCGCGGGAGGAAACACGCCGGCGACAGGAGGACCGGTGGTGGTGAAGTGAAACGAAAAAAAAAACACCCGCAATAGCGGTGTCATTAGCAGAAAAAATCACCATTTTACATTTGGTCATAAAAATCACCACACCAAAAAAAAACACTGACAATGAAAGCTAAGTGTTTTGATGATGTCACAAATTGATCAGGCCCACCACCGGTCTGAGTTGGCAGAAAAAAAAATAGCATGCAGACACTTGGACTTGATGTTCTTTCTCTTCTCTCTTAGCAATATATCGAGCACCTCATGTGCATCAAACTAATCTTCAGTCAAATCCAGAGTCATCTTTCCATGAAAGTTGCTAAACCTGGAGCTCAATGTCGAGCCTCCTGAGGCCCTCGGCGGTGACCGGTCCATGTGCGACCATGACCATGTCAGGCCACCGCACCCTGAGCCGCGGCCAGCTCCCGCCCGCAGCGTCGTGCCCCTTGAGCAGCCCCTTCACCTTGGCTGAGCTAGTGAACACGATGGTGTTGAGCGTGGCGGCGTCCAGGGCCACCAGCCCCTCGGCGTAGTCAGGTCCGGCCCATCATGCGGTGTACGCCGGCGCGCACACCGCTGTCGACCCGGCCGCGCCGAGCTGGACGAGGAAGTCATATTCTCGATAAATGATTCATCGTTAACTATCTTCCCCCTAAAATCACAAATCCATCAGTAAATAACAAACATTACATATTTCCCAAGATTTTCCATGGCCGCCTTGTGTTTAATGGAACAGAAACCGAATACAAACGAATGGTTTTTTTCCACATCGTGGTTTTTGGTCCGGCGTAGGACTAGGAAGGCACTCCAATTTCGCTCGCCATTGGGACAAAAGGAGGAGGAGCAACGTCGTGGCCCAATGTCTTCTTCGTTTTCTTTGTTGAGGACTGTTGTGACACTGGCCGAGAGGCCGAGGCCTGTGAAGGAAATATGCCCTAGAGGCAATAATAAAGTTATTATTTATATTTCCTTATATCATGATAAATGTTTATTATTCATGCTAGAATTGTATTAACCGGAAACTTAGTACATGTGTGAATACATCGACAAACAAAGTGTCCCTAGTATGCCTCTACTTGACTAGCTCGTTAATCAAAGATGGTTAAGTTTTCTAGCCATGGACATGTGTTGTCATTTGATGAACGAGATCACATCATTAGAGAATGATGTGATGGACTAGATCCATCAGTTATATCTTAGCACTATGATCATTTAGTTTATTGCTATTGCTTTCTTCATGACTTATACATGTTCCTACGACTATGGGATTATGCAACTCCCGAATACCGGAGGAACACCTTGTGTGCTATCAAACGTCATAACGTAACTGGGTGATTATAAAGATGCTCTACAGGTGTCTCCGGTGGTGTTTGTTGAGTTGGCATAGATCGAGATTAGGATTTGTCACTCTATGTATCGGAAAGGTATCTCTGGGCCCTCTCGGTAATGCACATCACTATGAGCCTTGCAAGCTATGTGACTAATGAGTTAGTCACGGGATGATGCATTACGAAACGTGTAAAGAGACTTGCTGGTAACGAGATTGAACTAGGTATGATGATACCGACGATCGAATCTCGGGTAAGTAACATACCGATGACAAAGGGAAGAACGTATGTTGTTATGCGTTTGACCGATAAAGATCTTCGTAGAATATGTAGGAACCAATATGAGCATCCAGGTTCCGCTATTGGTTATTGACCGAAGATGTGTCTCGGTCATGTCTACATAGTTCTCGAACCCGTAGGGTCCGCACGCTTAACGTTCGATGACGATATGTATTATGAGTTATGTGATTTGATATATCGAAGGTTGTTCGGAGTCCCAGATGTGATCACGGACATGACGAGGAGTCTCAAAATGGTTAATACATGAAGATTCATATATTGGAAGGCTACATTCGTGTTGGAAATATGCCCTGGAGGCAATAATAAAGTGGTTATTATTATATTTCCGTGTTCATGATAATTGTCTATTGTTCATGCTATAATTGTATTAACCGGAAACCGTAATACATGTGTGAATACATAGATTATAATATGTCCCTAGTAAGCCTCTAGTTGACTAGCTCGTTGATCAATAGATGGTCATGGTTTCTTGACCATGGACATTGGATGTCATTGATAACGGGATCACATCATTAGGAGAATGATGTGATGGACAAGACCCAATCCTAAGCATAGCACAAGATCGTGTAGTTCGTTTGCTAAAGCTTTTCTAATGTCAAGTATCATTTCCTTGGACCATGATATTGTGCAACTCCCGGATACCGTAGGAATGCTTTGGGTGTACCAAACGTCACAATGTAACTGGGTGGCTATAAAGGTGCACTATAGGTATCTCCAAAAGTATCTGTTGGGTTGGCACGAATCGAGATTGGGATTTGTCACTCCGTATGACGGAGAGGTATCTCTGGGCCCACTCGGTAATGCATCATCATAACAAGCACAATGTGACTAAGGAGTTAGCCACGGGATCATGCGTTACGGAACGAGTAAAGAGACTTGCTGGTAATGAGATTGAACGAGTTATAGAGATACCGACGATCGAATCTTGGGCAAGTAACATGCCGATAGACAAAGGGAATTGTATACGGGGTTGATTAAATCCTCGACATCGTGGTTCATCCGATGAGATCATCATGGAACATGTGGGAGCCGACATGGGTATCCAGATCCCGTTGTTGGTTATTGGTCGGAGAGATGTCTCGGTCATGTCTGCATGGTTCCCGAACCCGTAGGGTCTACACACTTAAGGTTCGGTGACGCTAGAGTTGTTATGGGAAATAGTATGTGGTTACCGAAGGTTGTTCGGAGTCCCGGATGAGATCCCGGACGTCACGAGGAGTTTTGGAATGGTCCGGAGGTGAAGATTTATATATGGGAAGTCTAGTTTCAGTCGCCGAAATGGTTTCAAGGGTTATCGGTATTGTACCGGGACCACTGAAAGGTGTCCGGGTGTCCACCGGGTGGGGCCACCTACCCCGGTGGGCCAAGTGGGCTGAACAAGGGAGGGAACCAACCCCTGGTGGGTTGGTGCCCCCCCCCAAGCCTAGGGTTAGAAACCCTAGGGGGTGGGGGCGCCTCCCACCTGACTTGGGGGGCAAGTCCCCCCCTTGCCCCCCCCCTTGTAGATGGGATCTGGGGGGGCAGCCCCCTCTCCCCTTCCCCTATAAATAGTGGGGGCGTGGGAGGGCTGCCATACCCTTCCCCTGGCACAGCCCCTCCCCCTCTCCAGCACCTCCTCTTCCTCCGTAGTGCTTGGCGAAGGCTTGCCGGAGAACTGCAAGCTCCACCACCACGTCGTCGTGCTGCCGGAGGTCTCCATCAACTTCTCCTCTCCCCTTGCTGGATCAAGAAGGAGGAGACGTCCCCAGGCTGTACGTGTGTTGAACATGGAGGCGCCGTCCATTCAACGCTGGATCGGATCTTCCGCGATTTGAATCGCTGCGAGTACGACTCCATCATCCGCTTTCCTTGTAACGCTTCTGCTTAGCGATCTTCAAGGGTATGAAGATGCGCTCCCTCTCTCTCGTTGCTAGCATCTCCTAGATTGATCTTGGTGACACGTAGGAAATTTTTGAATTATTACTACGTTCCCCAATAGTGGCATCATGAGCCAGGTTTATGCGTAGTTTGTACGCACGAGTAGAACACAAAGTAGTTGTGAGCGATGATTTGTTCAATTTGCTTACCGTTACTAGTCTTATCTTGATTCGGCAACATTGTGGTATGAAGCAGCCCGGACTGACCTTACACGTACGCTTACGTGAGACTGGTTCCACCGACTGGCATGCACTTGATGCATAAGGTGGCTAGCGGGTGTCTGTCTTTCCCACTTTTGTCGGATCAGATTCGATGAAAAGGGTCCTTATGAATGGTAAATAGCAATTGGCATATCACCGTTGTGGTTTTTGCGTAGGTAAGAAACATTCTTTCTAAAAACCCATAGCAGCCACGTAAAACATGCAACAACAATTAGAGGACTTCTAACTTATTTTTGTAGGGTATGCTATGTGATGTGATATGGCCAAAAGGATGTGATGAATGATATATGTGATGTATGAGATTGATCATGTTCTTGTAATAGGAATCACGACTTGCATGTCGATGAGTATGACAACCGGCACGAGCCATAGGAGTTGTCTTAATTTATTGTATGACCCGCGTGTCAATGAAAACGCCATGTAATTACTTTACTTTATTACTAACCGTTAGCCATAGTAGTAGAAGTAATAGTTGGTGAGACAACTTCATGAAGACACGATGATGAAGATCATGATGATGGAGATCATGGTGTCATGCCAGTGACGATGGTGATCATGCCGCGCCTCGAAGATGGAGATCAAAGGCGCAAGATGATATTGGCCATATCATGTCACTTTATGATTTGCATGTGATGTTTGTCATGTTTACATCGTATTTGCTTAGAACGACGGTAGCATAAATAAGATGATCCCTCACTAAAATTTCAAGAAAGTGCTCCACCTAACTGTGCACCATTGCGAAGGTTCGTTGTTTCAAAGCACCGCGTGATGATCGGGTGTGATAGATTCTAATGTTCGCATACACCGGGTGTAAGCCAGATTTACACATGCAAAACACTTAGGTTGACTTGATGAGCCTAGCATGTACAGACATGGCCTCGAAACACGAGAGATCGAAAGGTCGAACATGAGTCGTATAGTAGATACGATCAACATGGAGATGTTCACCGTTGATGACTAGTCTGTCTCACGTGATGATCGGACACGGCCTAGTCGATCCAGATCATGTATCACTTAGATGACTAGAGGGATGTCTATCTAAGTGGGAGTTCATTAAATAATTTAATTAGATGAACTTAATTATCATGAACTTAGTCTAAAGTGTCTTTACAATATGTCTTGTAGATCAAATGGCCCACGCTAATGTTGCCCTCAACTTCAACGCGTTCCTAGAGAAAACCAAGCTGAAAGACGATGGTAGCAACTATACGGGTTGGGTTCGTAACTTGAGGATCATCCTCATAGTTGCCAAGAAAGCATATGTCCTTGAAGCACCGCTAGGTGACGCACCCATTTTCCCAGCAACTCAAGACGTTATGAACGCCTGGCAGTCACGTAGTGATGATTACTCCTTGGTTCAGTGCGGCATGCTTTACAACTTAAAACTGGGGATCCAAAAGCGTTTTGAGCAGCACGGAGCATATGAGATGTTCCAAGAGCTGAAAATGGTTTTCCAAGCTCATGCCCGGGTCGAGAGATATGAAGTCTCCGACAAGTTCTACAGTTGTAAGATGAAGGAAAACAGTTCTATCAGCGAGCATATACTCAAAATGTCTGGGTTGCACAACCACTTGTCTCAGCTGGAAGTTAATCTTCCAGATGACTCGGTCATTGACAGGATCCTCCAGTCACTTCCACCTAGCTACTGAAGGAAATATTCCCTAGAGGCAATAACAAAGTTGTTATTTATATTTCCTTATATCATGATAAACGTTTATTATTCATGCTAGAATTGTATTAACCGGAAACTTAGTACATGTGTGAATACATCGACAAACAAAGTGTCCCTGGTATGCCTCTACTTGACTAGCTTGTTAATCAAAGATGTTTAAGTTTCCTAGCCATGGACATGTGTTGTCATTTGATGAACGAGATCACATCATTAGAGAATGATGTGATGTACTAGACCCATCCGTTAGCTTAGCACTATGATCGTTTAGTTTATCGTTATTGCTTTCTTCGTGACTTATACATGTTCCTATGACTATGAGATTATGCAACTCCCGTATACTGGAGGAACACTTAGTGTGCTATCAAATGTCACAGCGTAACTGGGTGATTATAAAGATGCTCTACAAGTGTCTCTGATGGTGTTTGTTGAGTTGGCATAGATCGAGATTAGGATTTGTCACTCCGATTGTCGGAGAGGTATCTCTGGGCCCTCTCGGTAATGCACATCACTATAAGCCTTGCAAGCAATGTGAATAATGAGTTAGTTACGCTATGATGCATTACGGAACGAGTAAAGAGACTTACCGATAACGAGATTGAACTAGGTATTGACATACCGACGATCAAATCTCGGGCAAGTAACATACCGATGACAAAAGGAACAACGTATGTTGTTATGCGGTTTGACCGATAAAGATCTTCAAAGAATATGTGGGAGCCAATATGAACATCCAGGTTCCGCTATTGGTTATTGACCGGAGACATGTCTCGGTCATGTCTACATAGTTCTCGAACCCGTAGGGTCCGCACGCTTAACGTTTGACGATGATCAGTATTATGAGTTTATGTGTTTTGATGAACCGAAGGTAGTTCGGAGTCCCGGATATGATCACGGACATGAAGAGGAGTCTCGAAATGGTCGAGACATAAATATTAATATATTGGATGGCTATATTCGGATACCGGAAGTGTTCTGGGTGATTTCGGAGAAAACCGAAGTGCCGGAGGTTACCGAACCCCCCCCCCCCCGAGGAACTAATGGGCCACATGGACCTTAGTGGAGAGAGAGAGGGCCGGCAAGGGCAGGCCGCGCCCCTCCCCCTCTGGTCCGAATTGGACTAGGGAAGGGGGGTGGTGCCCTCCTTTCCTTCTCCCTCTCCTCCTTCCTTTCCCCCTCCTGGTAGGACTAGGAAAGGGGAGTCCTACTCCTACTAGGAGGAGGACTCCTCCTATCCTGGCGCGCCCCAAGGGCCGACCAGCCTCCCCCCTTGCTCCTTTATATACGGGGGCAGGGGGCACCCTAGAATACACAAGTTGATCATTGATCCCTTAGCCATGCGCGGTTCCCCCCTCCACCATAATCCACCTTGGTCATATCGTCGTAGTGCTTAGGCAAAGCCCTGCGTCGGTAGCTTCATCATCACCGTCATCATGCCATCGTGCTGATGAAGCTCTCCCTCGACGCTCAGCTGGATCGAGAGTTCGTGGGACGTCACCGAGCCGAACGTGTGCAGATCGCGGAGGTGTCGTACTTTCGGTACTAGGATCGGTCGGATCGTGAAGACGTATGACTACATCAACCGCGTTGTCATAACGCTTCCGCTTACGGTCTACGAGGGTACATGGACAACACTCTTCCCCTCTCGTTGCTATGCATCACCATGATAGATCTTGCTTGTGCGCAGGAATTTTTTTGAAATTGTTGCGTTCCCCAACAGCTACAAGAGCTTTGTGATGAACTACAATATGCAAGGGATGGAGAAGTCCATTCCTGATTTATATTCAATGCTGAAATCAACAGAGGTGGAAATCAAAAAGGAACATCAAGTGTTGATGGTGAATAAAACCACTAGTTTCAAGAAAGTGCAAGGGCAAGAAGAACTTCAAGAAGGACGGCAAGGGAGTTGCCGCGCCCAGTAAATCAGTTGCCGGGAAGAAGCCAAAGAATGGACCCAAGCCTGAGACTCAGTTCTTTTATTGTAAGGGAAATGGTCACTGGAAGCGGAATTGCCCCAAGTACTTAGCGGATAAGAAGGCCGGCAACACCAAAGGTATATGTGATATACATGTTATTGATGTGTACCTTACCAGCGCTCGTAGTAGCTCTTGGGTATTTGATACCGGTGCAGTTGCTCATATTTATAACTCAAACAGGAGCTACGGAATAAGCAGAGACTGGCGAAGGACGAGGCGACGATGCGCGTCGGGAATGGTTCCAAGGTTGATGTGATCGCCGTCGGCACGCTCCCTCTACATCTACCTACGGGATTAGTTTTAAACCTTAATAATTGTTATTTAGTACCACCTTTGAGCATGAACATTGTATCTGGATCTCGTTTAATGCGAGATGGCTACTCATTTAAATTCGAGAATAATGGTTGTTCCATTTATATGAGAGATGTGTTTTATGGTCATGCCCCGCTGGTCAATGGTTTATTTTTGTTTAATCTCGAACATGATGTTACACATATTCATAGTGTGAATGCCAAATGATGTAAGGTTGATAATGATAGTCCCACATACTTGTGGCACTGCCGCCTTGGTCACATTGGTGTCAAACGCATGAAGAAACTACATGCAGATGGACTTTTGGAGTCTCTTGATTATGAATCATTTGACACATGCGAACCATGCCTCATGGGAAAAATGACCAAGACTCCGTTCTCCGGAACGATGGAGCGAGCAACCAATGTATTGGAAATCATACATACTGATGTGTGTGGTCCAATGAACGTTGAGGCTCACGGTGGTTATCATTATGTTCTCACCCTCACTGATGACTTAAGTATATATGGGTATGTCTACTTAATGAAACACAAGTCTGAGACCTTTGAAAAGTTCAAGGAATTTCAGAGTGAGGTAGAGAATCAACGTGACAGAAAAATAAAGTTCTTACGATCAGATCGTGGAGGAGAATATTTGAGTCGTGAGTTTGGCACGCACCTAAGGAAATGTGGAATTGTTTCACAGTTCACGCCACCTGGAACACCTCAGTGTAATGTGCCGAACATCATAATCGCACTCTATTGGATATGGTGCGATCTATGATGTCTCTTACCGATCTACCGCTATCATTTTGGGGTTATGCTTTAGAGACTGCCGCATTCAGTTTAAATAGGGCTCCGTCGAAATCCGTTGAGACAACACCGTATGAATTATGGTTTGGAAAGAAACGTAAGCTGTCGTTTCTGAAAGTTTGGGGATGCGATGCTTATGTTAAGAAACTTCAACCTGAAAAGCTCGAACCCAAGTCGGAAAAATGCGTCTTCATAGGATACCCTAAGTAAACTATCGGGTATACCTTCTACCTCAGATCCAAAGGCAAGATCTTTGTTGCCAAGAATGGATCCTTTCTAGAGAAAGAGTTTCTCTCAAAAGAAGTAAGTGGGAGGAAAGTAGAACTTGATGAGGTACTACCTCTTGAACCGGAGAGTAGCGCAGTTCAGGAAGATGTTTCTGTGGTGCCTGCACTAACTAGAGATGAAGATAATGATGCTGATCATGAGTCTTCGGATCAAGCAACTGAACTTCATAGGTCCACGAGGACACGTTCCGCACCAGAGTGGTACAGCAACCCTGTCCTGGAAATCATGTTGTTAGACAATGACGAACCTTTGAACTATGAAGAAGCGATGGCGGGCCCAGACTCCCACAAATGGCTTGAAGCCATGAAATCCGAGATAGGATCCATGTATGAAAATGAAGTATGGACTTTGACAGACTTGCCCGATGATCGGCAAGCCATAGAGAATAAATGGATTTTAAGAAGAAGACTGACGTGGATGGTAATGTGACTATCTATAAGGCTCGGTTTGTTGCTAAGGGTTATCGACAAGTTCAAGGGGTTGACTACGATGAGACCTTCTCACCCGTAGCGAAGCTGAAGTCCGTCCGAATCATGTTAGCAATTGCCGCATTCTATGATTATGAGATATGGCAAATGGACGTCAAAATGGCATTCCTTAATGGTTTCCTTAAGGTGGAATTGTATATGATGCAGCCAGAAGGTTTTTTTGATCCTAAGAATGCTGACAAGGTATGCAAGCTCCAGCGCTCAATCTATGGGCTGGTGCAAGCATCTCGGAGTTGGAACATTCGCTTTGATGAGATGATCAAAGAATTTGGGTTTACGCAGACTTATGGAGAAGCCTATGTTTACAAGAAAGTGAGTGGGAGCTCTGTAGCATTTCTCATATTATATGTGGATGGCATACTATTGATGGAAATGATATAGAACTTTTAGAAAGCATAAAGGCCTACTTGAATAAGTGTTTTTCAATGAAGGTGGAGAAGCTGCTTACATATTAGGCATCAAGATCTATAGAGATAGATCAAGACGCCTCATTGGTCTTTCACAAAGCACATACCTTGACAAAATATTGAAGAAGTTTAATATGGATCAGTCCAAGAAGGGGTTCCTGCCTGTATTGCAAGGTGTGAAATTGAGCACGACTCAATGCCCGACCTCGGCAGAAGATAGAGAAAAGATGAGTGTCATCCCCTATGCCTCAGCCATAGGGTCTATTATGTATGCCATGATGTGTACCAGACCTGATGTGAACCTTGTCGTAAGTTTGGTAGGGAGGTACCAAAGTAATCTCGGTAGGGAGGTACTGGACAGCGGTCAAGAATATCCTAAAGTACATGAAAAGGACTAAGGATATGTTTCTCGTTTATGGAGGTGATGAAGAGCTCGTCGTAAAGGGTTACGTCGATGCTAGCTTCGACACAGATCTGGATGACTCCAAGTCACAAACCGGATACGTGTACATTTTGGATGGTGGGGCAGTCAGCTGGTGCAGTTGCAAGCAAAGCGTCATGGCGGGATCTAAATGTGAAGCGGAGTACATAGCAACCTCGGAGGCAGCACAGGAAGCAGTCTGGATGAATGAGTTCATCACCGACCTAGGGGTTATTCGCAATGCGTCGAGCCCGATGAATCTCTTCTGTGACAACACTGGATCTATTGCCCTTGCCAAGGAGCTCAGGTTTCAGAAGAAGACCAGGCATATCAAGCGTCGCTTCAACTCCATTCGTGAATATATTCAGGATGGAGACATAGATATTAGTAAAGTGCATACGGATCTGAATGTCGCAGATCCGTTGACTAAACCTCTTCCGCGAGCAAAACATGATCAACACCAGAACTCTATGGGTGTTCAATTCATCACAATGTAACTAGATTATTGACTCTAGTGATAGTGGGAGACTGTTGGAAATATGCCCTAGAGGCAATAATAAAGTGGTTATTATTATATTTCTGTGTTCATGATAATTGTCTAATGTTCATGCTATAATTGTATTAACCGGAAACCGTAATACATGTGTGAATACATAGATCGTAATATGTCCCTAGTAAGCCTCTAGTTGACTAGCTCATTGATCAATAGATAGTCATGGTTTCTGAACCATGGGCATTGGATGTCATTGATAACGGGATCACATCATTAGGAGAATGATGTGATGGACAAGACCCAATCCTAAGCGTAGCACATGATCGTGTAGTTCGTTTGCTAAAGCTTTTCAAATGTCAAGTATCATTTCCTTGGACCATGAGATTGTGCAACTCCCGGATACCGTAGGAATGCTTTGGGTGTACCAAACGTCACAACGTAACTGGGTGGCTATAAAGGTGCACTACAGGTATCTTCAAAAGTATCTATTGGGTTGGCACGAATCGAGACTGGGATTTGTCACTCCGTATGACGGAGAGGTATCTCTGGGCCCACTCGGTAATGCATCATCATAACGAGCTCAATGTGACTATGGAGTTAGCCACGGGATCATGCGTTACAGAATGAGTAAAGAGACTTGCCGGTAATGAGATTGAACGAGGTATAGAGATACCGACGATCGAATCTCAGGCAAGTATCATGCCGATAGATAAAGTGAATTGTATACGGATTGATTGAATCCTCGACATCGTGGTTCATCCGATGATATCATCATGGAACATGTGGGAGCCAACATGGGTATCCAGATCCCGTTGTTGGTTATTGGCCGGAGAGATGTCTTGGTCATGTCTGCATGGTTCCCGAACCCGTAGGGTCTACACACTTAAGGTTCAGTGATGCTAGAGTTGTTATGGGAAATAGTATGTGGTTACCGAAGGTTGGTCGAAGTCCTGGATGAGATCCCGGACGTCACGAGGAGTTCAGAAATGGTCCAGTGATGAAGATTTATATATGGGAAGTCCAGTTTCAGTCATCGGAATGGTTTCAGGGGTTATCGGTATTGTACCAGGACCACTGAAAGGTGTCCGGGGGTCCATCGGGTGGGGCCACCTGCTCCGGTGGGCCAAGTGGGCTGAACAAGGGAGGGAACCAGCCCTTGGTGGGATGGTGCACCCCCAAGGGGCCCTATGCGCCTAGGGTTAGAAACCCTAGGGGGTGGGGCACCTCCCACCTGACTTGGGGGGCAAGCCCCCCCCCCTGGCTGCCCCCCCCCCCTGTAGATGGGATCTGGGGGGCGGCCCCCTCTCCCCTTCCCCCATAAATAGTGGGGGGTGGGAGGGCTTCCATACCCTTCCCCTGGCGCAGCCCCTCCCCCTCTCCAACACCTCCTCCTCCGTTGTGCTTCGCGAAGCCCTGCCGGAGAACTGCAAGCTCCACCACCACGCCGTCGTGCTGCCGAAGCTCTCCCTCAACTTCTCCTCTCCCCTTGCTAGATCAAGAAGGAGGAGACGTCCCCGGGCTGTACGTGTGTTGAACACGGAGGCATCGTCCGTTCGGCGCTGGATCAGATCTTCCGTGATTTGAATCGCCGCGAGTACGACTCCATCATCCGCGTTCCTTGTAACGCTTCCGCTTATCTTCAAGGGTATGAAGATGCACTCCCTCTATCTCGTTGTTAGCATCTCCTAGATTGATCTTGGTGACACGTAGGGAAATTTTGAATTATTACTACGTTCCCCAACAATTCGAACACCGGAATGGTTCGGGTCATTTTGGATAAGTTTCGGAGTACCAGGGGTTACCGGAACCCCCTCCCCCCGGGAAGTTATTGGGCCTCATGGGCCTAGTAGTGGAAGAGAGAAGGCAGGCCCAGAGGTGGCGCACGCCCCCCTAGCCCAAACCGAATTGGACTAGGGCTAGGGGGCCGGGCCCCCCTTTCCTTCTCTTGTTCCTCTCCTTCCTTCTTCTCCTACTTGGACTAGGAAAGGGGGAAACCTACTCCTACTAGGAGTAGGAATCCCCCCTTTGGGCGCGTCCCTTGAGACTAGTGATACATCTCCAACGTATCTATAATTTCTGATTATTCCATGCTATTATATTATCTGTTTTGGATGTTAATGGGCTTTATTTTAAACTTTTATATTATTTTTGGGACTAACCTATTAAACGGATGCCTAGCCCAAATTGCTGTTTTTTGCCTATTTCAGTGTTTCGTAGAAAAGGAATATCAAACGGAGTCCAAATGGAATGAAACCTTCAAGAAAGTGATTTTTGGAACAAACGTGATCCAGAGGACTTGGAGTGGACATCAAGCAATCAACGAGGCGGCCACGAGGAAGGGGGGCGCGCCTACCCCCCTAGGCGCGCCCTCCCCCCTTGTGGGCCCCTCGTAGCTCCACCGACCTACTTCTTCCTCCTATATATGTTCACATATCCCGCAAACATCTGGGAGCACCATGAAACCCTATTTCCACCGCCGCAACCTTCTGTACCCAAGAGATCCCATCTTGGGGCCTTTTCTGGAGCTCCGCCGGAGGGGGCATTGATCATAGAGGGCCTCTACATCAACTCCATGGCCCCTCCGATGATGTGTGAGTAGTTTACTTCAGACCTTCGGGTCCATAGCTAGTAGTTAGATGGCTTTCTTCTCTCTCTTTGGATCTCAATACAAAGTTCTCCTCGATTGTCTTGGAGATCTATTCGATGTAATCTTCTTTTGCGATGTGTTTGTCGAGATGCGATGAATTGTGGGTTTATGATCAAGTTTATCTATGAACAATATTTGAATCTTCTTTGAATTCTTTTATGTATGATTAGTTTATCTTTGCAAGTCTCTTCGAATTATC
This sequence comes from Triticum urartu, assembly GCF_003073215.2. Taxonomy (NCBI): domain Eukaryota; kingdom Viridiplantae; phylum Streptophyta; class Magnoliopsida; order Poales; family Poaceae; genus Triticum; species Triticum urartu. The sequence goes on from NC_053022.1 coordinate 284,777,849, forward strand.
AGTTTGGTTTGGCCTACTAGATTGATCTTTCTTGCAATGGGAGAAGTTCTTAGCTTTGGGTTCAATCTTGTGGTGCTTGATCCCAGTGACAGAAAGGGAAATGACACGTGTTGTATTGTTGCCATCGAGAATAAAAAGATGGGGTTTACATCATATTGTATGAGTTTATCCCTCTACATCATGTCATCTTGCTTAAGGAGTTACTCTGTTCTTATGAACTTAAAACTCTAGATGCATGCTGGATAGCGGTCGATGTGTGGAGTAATAGTAGTAGATGCAGGCAGGAGTCAGTCTACTTGTCACGGACGTGATGCCTATATACATGATCATGCCTAGATATTCTCATAGTTATTCGCTTTTCTATCAATTGCTCGACAGTAATTTGTTCACCCACCGTAATACTTATGCTATCTTGAGAGAAACCACTAGTGAAACCTATGGCCCCCGGGTCTATTTTCCATCATACAAGTTTCCAATCTATTTTATTTTGCAATCTTTACTTTCAATCTATATTATAAAAATACCAAAAATATTTATCTTATTATTATCATCTCTATCAGATCTCACTCTTGCAAGTGGCCGTGAAGGGATTGACAACCTCTTTATCGCGTTGGTTGCGAGGTTCTTATTTGTTTGTGTAGGTACGAGGTGACTCGTGCATGGTCTCCTACTGGATTGATACCTTGGTTCTCAAAAACTGAGGGAAATACTTACGCTGCTTTACTGCACCACCCTTTCCTCTTCAAGGGAAAACCAACGCAATGCTCAAGAGGTAGCAGCCGGCCCTCCTCCTCCTCCCCTCCTTTATATACGGGGGAGGGGTGTCGGTGTCAAAACCGGCGGATCTCGGGTAGGGGGTCCCGAACTATGCGTCTAAGATCGATGGTAATAGGAGACAGGGGACATGATGTTTACGCAGATTCGGGCCCTCTCTATGGAGGTAATACCCTACTTCCTGCTTGATTGATCTTGATGAATATGAGTATTACAAGAGTTGATCTACCACGAGATCGAGATGGCTAAACCCTAAAAGCCTAGCCTGTATGACTATGGTAATGATTGTCCTTTTCTCCGGACTAAGTCCTCCGGTTTATATAGACACCAGGAGGATCTAGGGTTACACAAGGTCGGTTACAAAGAAAGGAATCTACTTATTTGATCGCCAAGCTTGCCTTCCATGCCAAGGAGAGTCCCCTCCGGACACGGGTACAGTCTTCGATCTTCGTATCTTCACAGCCCATCAGTCTGGCCCATAGCTAACAGCCCAGACGCCTGAGGACCCCTTAGTCCATGAATCCCTCAAGGGGGGCACCCCATAGACACACAAGTTCATCTTTAGCCATGTGCGGTGCCCCCCTCCATAGTTTTCCACCTCGGTCATATTGTCGTAGTGCTTAGGCGAAGCCCTGCATCGGTAAACTTCATCATCACTGTCAACACGCCATCATGCTGACGGAACTCACCCTCGGCCTCAGCTGGATCAAGAGTACGAGGGACGTCACCGAGATGAATGTGTGCAGATCGCGGAGGTGTCGTGCGTTCGGTACTTGATCGGTTGGATCGTGAAGACGTTCGACTACATCAACCGCGTTACTAAACGATTCTGCTTTCGGTCTATCAGGGTACGTAGACACACTCTCCCCTCTTGTTGCTATGCGTCTCCTAGATAGATCTTGCGTGATCGTAGGAAATTTTTGAAATACTGCGTTCCCCAACAGTGGCATCCGAGCCAGGTCTATGCGTAGATATTATATGCACGAGTAGAACACAAAGAGTTGTGGGTGATAATAGTCATACTGCTTACCAGCATGTCATACTTTGATTCAGCGGTATTGTTGAATGAAGCGGCCTAGACCGACATTACATGACCGCGTTCATGAGACTGGTTCTACCGACGTGCTTCGCACATAGGTGGCTAGTGGGTGTCTGTTGCTCCAGCTTTAGTTGAATCGAGTGTAACTATGCCCGGTCCTTGTTGAATGTTAAAACAACACACTTGACGAAAAATCATTGTGGTTTTGATGTGTAGGTAAGAATGGTTCTTGCTAGAAGCCTGTAGCAGCCACGTAAAATTTGCAACAACAAACTAGAGGATGTCTAACTTGTTTTTGCAGGGCATGTTATGATGTGATATGGTCAAGATGTGATTATATGAATTGTTGTATGAGATGGTCATGTTTTGTAACATTTATCAGCAACTGGCAGGAGCCATATGGTTGTCACTTTATTGTATGAAATGCAATCACCATGTAATTGCTTTACTTTATCACTAAGTGGTAGCGATAGTCGTAGAAGCAATAGTTGGTGAGATGACAACGATGCTACGATGGAGATCAAGGTGTCAAGCCGGTGATGATGGTGATAATGACGGTGCTTTGGAGATGGAGATCAAAGGCCCAAGATGATGATGGCCATATCATATCACTTATATTGATTGCATGTGATGTTTATCCTTTATGCATCATATTTTGCTTAGTACGGCGGTACCATTCTAAGATGATCTCTCACTAAATTTGAAGGTATAAGTGTTCTCCCTGAGTATGCACCATTGCTATAGTTCGTCGTGCCGAGACACCACATGATGATCGGGTGTGATAAGCTCTACATTCACACATAACGGGTGCAAGCCAGTTTTGCACAAGCAGAATACTCAGGTTAAACTTGACAAGCCTAGCATGTGCAGATATGGCCTCGGAACACTAAGACCGAAAGGTCGAGCGTGAATCATATAGTAGATATGATCAACATACTGATGTTCACCATTGAAAACTACTCCATCTCACGTGATGATCAGACATGGTTTAGTTGACATGGATCACGTGATCACTTAGATGATTAGAGGGATGTCTATCTAAGTGGGAGTTCTTAAGTAATATGATTAATTGAACTTTAATTTATCATGAACTTAGTACCTGATAGTATTTTGCATGTCTATGTTGTTGTAGATAAATGGCCCGTGCTACTGTTCCATTGAATTTTAATGTGTTCCTAGAGAAAGCTAAGTTGAAAGATGATGGTAGCAACTACACAGACTGGGTCCGTAACTTGAGGATTATCCTCATTGCTGCACAGAAGAATTACGTCCTAGCAGCATCGCTAGGTGCTAGGCCTCCTACAGATGCTGATGATGACGTTAAGAACGTCTGGAAGAGTAAAGCTGATGACTACTCGATAGTTCAGTGTGCCATGCTTTACGGCTTAGAATCGGGACTTCAACGATGTTTTGAACGTCATGGAGCATATGAGATGTTCCAGGAGTTGAAGTTAATATTTCAAGCAAATGTCCGAATTGAGAGATATGAAGTCTCCAATAAGTTCTATAGCTGCAAGATGGAGGAGAATAGTTCTGTCAGTGAACATATACTCAGAATGTCTGGGTACCACAACCACTTCACTCAACTGGGAGTTAATCTTCCTGATGACAGTTGCTACCTCTTGAGCACTGTGTTGGTTTTCCCCGAAGAGGAAGGGATGATGCAGCAAAGTAGCGTAAGTATTTCCCTCAGTTTTTGAGAACCAAGGTATCAATCCAGTAGGAGGCTACGCGCGAGTCCCTCGCACCTGCACAAAACAAATAAATCCTCGCAACCAACGCGATAAGGGGTTGTCAATCCCTACACGGCCACTTACGAGAGTGAGATCTGATAGATATGATAAGATAATATTTTTGGTATTTTTGTGATAAAGATGCAAAGTAAAAATAAAAGCAAAGTAAAAAAGCAAAGGAAATAACTAAGTATTAGGAGATTAATATGATGAAGATAGACCCGGGGGCCATAGGTTTCACTAGTGGCTTCTCTCGAGAGCATAAGTATTCTACGGTGAGTGAACAAATTACTGTTGAGCAATTGACAGAATTAAGCATAGTTATGAGAATATCTAGGTATGATCATGTATATAGGCATCACGTCCGAGACAAGTAGACCGACTCCTGCCTGCATCTACTACTATTACTCCACTCATCGACCGCTATCCAGCATGCATCTAGAGTATTAAGTTAATGAAAACAGAGTAACGCCTTAAGTAAGATGACATGATGTAGAGGGATAAACTCATGCAATATGATGAAAACCCCATCTTGTTATCCTCGATGGCAACAATACAATACGTGCCTTGCTGCCCCTACTGTCACTGGGAAAGGACACCGAAAGAGTGAACCCAAAGCTAAGAACTTCTCCCATTGCAAGAAATATCAATCTAGTAGGCCAAACCAAACTGATAATTCGAAGAGACTTGCAAAGATAACCAATCATACATAAAAGAATTCAGAGAAGATTCAAATATTGTTCATAGATAGACTTGATCATAAACCCACAATTCATTGATCTCAACAAACACACCGCAAAAAGAAGATTACATCGAATAGATCTCCACAAGAGAGGGGGAGAACATTGTATTGAGATCCAAAAAGAGAGAAGAAGCCATCTAGCTACTAACTATGGACCCGTAGGTCTGAGGTGAACTACTCACACTTCATCGGAAGGGCTATGGTGTTGATGTAGAAGCCCTCCGTGATCGATGCCCCCTCCGGCGGAGCTCCGGAACAGGCCCCAAGATGGGATCTCGTGGATACAGAAAGTTGCGGCGGTGGAATTAGGGTTTTGTCTCCGTATCTGATTGTTACCTCGTGGCCTCCTCTTTTGTGTCTTTACGTAGGGTCCAAGTCTCTTGGGTCTTGTTCATTGAGAAAATCACGTTCCCGAAGGTTTCATTCCGTTTGGACTCCGTTTGATATTCCTTTTCTTCGAAACCCTAAAACAGGCAAAAAACAGCAATTCTGGGCTGGGCCTCTGGTTAATAGGTTAGTCCCAAAAATAATATAAAATTGGATAATAAAGCCCAATAATGTCCAAAACAGTAGATAATATAGCATGGATCAATAAAAAATTATAGGTACGTTGGAGACGTATCAAGCATCCCCAAGCTTAATTCCTGCTCGTCCTCGAGTAGGTAAATGATAAACACAGAATTTTTGATGCGGAGTGCTACTTGGCATAATTTTAATGTAATTCTTCTTAATTATGGTATGAATATTCAGATCCGAAAGATTCAAGACAAAAGTTCATATTGACATAAAAATAGTAATACTTCAAGCATACTAACAAAGCAATTATGTCTTCTCAGAATAACATGGCCAAAGAAAGTTCATCCCTACAAAATCATATAGTTTAGTCATGCTTCATTTTCATCACACAAGAATGCTCTCATCATGCACAACCCCGATGACAAGACAAGCAATTGTTTCGTACTTTAGTAATCTCAAACCTATAAATTTTCATGCAATATATGAGCGCGAGCCATGGACATAGCACTATGGGTGGAATAGAATATAACGAGGGGGGTTATGTGGAGAAGACAAAAAGGAGAAAGTCTCACATCAACGAGGCTAATCAATGGGCTATGGAGATGCCCACCGATTGATGTTAATGCAAGGAGTAGGGATTGCCATGCCACGGATGCACTAGAGCTATAAATGTATGAAAGCTCAACAAAAGAAACTAAGTGGGTGTGCATCCAACTTGCTTGCTCACGAAGACCTAGGGCACTTGAGGAGGCCCATTGTTGGAATATAAAAGCCAAGTTCTATAATGAAAATTCCCACTAGTATATGAAAGTGACAAAACAAGAGACTCTCTATCATGAAGATTACGGTGCTACTTTGAAGCACAAGTGTGGCAAAGGATAGTAACATTGTCCTTTTTTATATTTGGCCTTTTATTTGGCCTTTTTTCTCTCATATTTTTTTATTTGGCCTTTTTTATATATGGCCTTTCTCTCTTTTTTTATAATTCCTCACTTGGGACAATGCTCTAGAAAATGATGATCATCACACTTCTATTTATTTATAACTCAATGATTACAACTCGATACTAGAACAAAAGATGACTCTATACGAATGCCTCCGGCGGTGTACCAGGATATGTAATGGACCAAGAGTGACATGTATGAAAGAATTATGAACGGTGGCTTTTCCATAAATACTATGTCAACTACATGATCATGCTAAGCAATATGACAATAATGAATGTGTCATGATAAATGGAATGGTGGAAAGTTGCATGGCAATATATCTCGGAATGACTATGGAAATGCCATAATAGGTAGGTATGGTGGCTGTTTTGAGGAAGATATAAGGAGGTTTATGTGTGAAAGAGCGTATCATATCACGGGATTTGGATGCACCGGCGAAGTTTGCGCCAACTCTCAATGTGAGAAAGGGCAATGCACGGTACCGAAGAGGCTAGCAAGGATGGAAGGGTAAGAGTGCGTATAATCCATGGACTCAACATTAGTCATAAAGAACTCACATACTTATTGCAAAAATCTACAAGTCATCAAAAACCTCGGCACTATGCGCATGCTCCTAGGGGGATAGATTGGTAGAAAAATACCATCGCTTGTCCCCGACCACCACTCATAAGGAGGACAATCAAATAACACCTCATGTTTCAAATTTGTTACATAACATTTACCATACGTGCATGCTACGGGACTTGCAAACTTCAACACAAGCATTTCTCAATTTTACAACTACTCAACTAGCACGACTTTGATATTATTACCTCCATATCTCAAAACAATCATCAAGCATCAAACTTCTCTTAGTATTCAAAACACTCATAAGAAAATTTTACTAATCTTGAATACCTAGCATATTAGGATTTTAAGCAAAGTACCATGCTATTTAAGACTCTCAAAATAATCTAAGTGAAGCATGAGAGATCAATGGTTTCTATAAAACAAATCCACCACCGTGCTCTAGAAGATATAAGTAAGTACTAGAGCAAAACTATATAACTCAAAAGATATAAGCGAAGCACATAGAGTATTCTAACAAATTCCAAATCATGTATGGCTCTCTCAAAAGGTGTGTACAGCAAGGATGATTGTGGTAAACTAAAAAGTAAAGACTCAAATCATACAAGACGCTCCAAGCAAAACACATATCATGTGACGAGTAAAAATATAGCTCCAAGTAAAGTTACCGATAGAAGTAGACGACAGAGGGGATGCCTTCCGGGGCATCCCCAAGCTTTGGCTTTTAGGTGTCCTTAGATTATCTTGGGGTGCCATGGGCATCCCAAAGCTTAGGCTCTTGCCACTCCTTGTTCCATAATCCATCAAATCTTTACCCAAAACTTGAAAACTTCACAACACAAAACTCAAAGTAGAAAATCTCGTGAGCTCCGTTAGCGAAAGAAAACAAAAGACCACTTCAAGGTACTGTAATGAACTCATTCTTTATTTATATTGGTGTTAAACCTACTGTATTCCAACTTCTCTATGGTTTATAAAATATTTTACTAGCCATAGATTCATCAAAATAAGCAAACAACACACGAAAAACAGAATCTGTCAAAAACAGAACAGTCTGCAGTAATCTGTAGCTAGCGCGAGATATGGAACCCAAAAAAATTCTAAAATAAATTGCTGGACGTGAGGAATTTATCTATTAATTATATGCAAAAGGAATTAACTAAATAGCACTTTCAAAAAAAATGGCAGCAGTTCTCGTGAGCACTAAAGTTTCTGTTTTTTTACAGCAAGTGTAACAAGACTTTCCCCAAGTCTTCCCAATGGTTCTACTTGGCACAAACACTAATTAAACACAAAAAACAAACAACCTAAATAGAGGCTAGATAAATTATTTATTACTAAACATGTGCAAAAAGCAAGGAATAAAAATAAAATTGGGTTGCCTCCCAACAAGCGCTATCGTTTAACGCCCCTAGCTAGGCATAACAAGTAAGGATAGATCTAGGTATTGCCATATTTGGTAGGCAATCCATAAGTGGCTCTCATAATAGATTCATAAGGTAATTTAATTTTCTTTCTAAGAAAGTGTTCCATGCCTTTCCTTAATGGAAATTGGAATCTAATATTTCATTTCTTCATATCAATAATTGCACCAATCGTTCTAAGGAAAGGTCTACCAAGAATAATAGGACATGAAGGATTGCAATCTATGTCAAGAACAATAAAATCTATGGGCACATAATTCCTATTTGCAACTAGTAGACTGCCCGTGCGTTGCAACGGGATTTTGAAAATTTGTATTTGTTGCATGTCAAACGAAAGATAATAATTGGCAACAAATGCCGACATCGGTAGATCAATGAAACAAAGATGACCGGTAACCGCTGCACCGTCCGGTGAAGTACCACCGCTCTCCTAGCACCCGAAGCGTCGCGTACAGAGCAACACCTTCAAGAAGGAATGCAACGACGACGCCACTGCTGCCCGGACAAGTCCTAGGGTTTCCCTCGGTACGCACAGGACAGTGGGGAAGGCGTATACCCGAGGACCTTTAGGGAGGTCCGGCAGCGTCTGCAGGCGGCACCACGTCGATGCCGGACGAGCCGCCAGGGATTTCACGAACCCAAACACAACCACCACCACCCCCGACGATCTGAAGTGTACCAACCAACCTGCCGCCCACCAGCCTTTGCCACCACGTTCACTGAACCAACTTCGTCATCTCCTGAGGCCACCGACACGAGATCTAGAGGAGGGAAGAGGAGCCAAGGGGCTCGGGGGCATCCACAACTCAGCCGACGAGAGGGGACAACCTTCGCCGCTGCCGCGAAGCCGACCAGACGTGACGGCAGGGGCCTACCAGGCCCCTACTGGCCCGACCGGGCCCAAATGGGTTAGGGCAGCCCCTGCTGCCACACTGCAGCACGTCGGCCGACAAAGCCGCCACCACCCGCACCCCCCGATGCCTCGCCACCACCACCAGGGAGCCACACCGCCGCACATCGGACCGCCGGCCCGCCTCAACCCAGATGGGGCCCAAAATGGCCTAGATCTGGGCGGAGTGGACGCCGCCAGCCAGCCGCAGCACCACGCGCCTTGCAGCCAACGGCCGCGTCGCCGCATCAGGGGCACCCACGGCCCGCAACACGCATGCGGGGAAAGAACGGCCCGCCTTCGCCCGAGGAGCACCACCGCCATCAGCCCCCCCACCCCACCCCCAACGCACGAGCGGGGAAAGAACGGCCCGCCTCTGCCAGCACCGCGTGGGAATGACCTGGCGGACCACGCCGGCGGCGGCAGGGGGGAAAGACGGGGAGGGGTTGGAGGAGAGGGGGGGTCGGGGATTCGCATGTCGCCCGCGAGGGGGGAGGGGTGAGCGAGCGAACAGATCAAATCATTGTAGGACGTTTTTCTTAGGTGCTTGAAACCATACAATTTACCATTTAGAAACACTATAGAAAAACACATCTTCTAGAACATACTACTCCTACCTCTCTTGTGATAGGTAGATATATCAATCCTTGATAACATTTATTGTTAGAATTTTATTTCCATTTATTTTTATTTTTATCATAAGAGAGGTAGAATGGCCGTGCGTTGCCACAGACTTTTGGAATATTTTGTTAAAGTTATATATAAACATAATGCATGTTAAATTTCACATGTATAGAAAAGATAGCACGAGTGCAATCGAGTAATAATTAAAATCCACTTCACTTGCAATGTAATATGGTAAAAAAGGTAATTTGACGATGTATACATAGAGAGCGATGATTCAACTAATAACCTATTACAAATTAAGATTAGCTTGATGCGCTTATGATATTCATGCACAATATCAGGAATGTGGTCGTCAGCTTTTTGCAGGAGTGGCGCCTCTTCTTCGCTCCATGTCGTCTCCCGACCTCTCCTATCCCTTCCACGATGTCAGCCGCCCCCTCCTCCTTCCTCCACAACTTCGATGGTCCTCCTCTTCACGCCACTGTCGAAGCCCATCCGCTTTTGTCATTGCCGCACATCATCCTCTTCCTTCCATGGCATCGTTCGACACCTCCTCTCCACGCCAGCTGTCATGTCTCCTTTCCCTCTAATCCCTCGATGGTGTCACGTACATCATCCTCTCTCCGCCACGTCGTTGCTGACCTCCTCTGCCCGACAACCTCTCACGCCACCCACATCCTCCTCTCCCCGCCAAGCCGCGCCGAGCATAGTCTAGCTTCCCCTCAAGCTTCTCCTCCTATCCCCAATCCATCATTGTCTCATGTGAAAACTGCTAGTACTGTTTTTCTCTAAAACTACAAACTCCTAGGAGTTTAACATTGCTGTGGATCTGTCATATAAATAATGTCATGCTTGCTTGTTAATTTATGCTAATTTAAACTGAACTCACTATCTAGATCCTGCTTTGTTACATGTTGGGTGCTGGATGTAGTGCCAGGCTCCACGTGTACTGTGTAATGTGGTCTAAGAAAGAACCAAGTTGCTAATCACGTAAACATGTAAAACAAAAGAGACAAACCAAATTAGTTTTTCCACCTATCCTGACTTATCCTCACGGCAGCCACCCTCTCACTCTCTCATCCCATGGCACCCCTCTGCAAGACCACACTCTCTCACCCCTCTTGCTCGTTCTCTCCGCCACATCGTCGCCGCCGCCAACCCTCTCCGCCACGCCGTCCCAGCCGCCACAACTCCCCACCTTGGCGCGTCCCTGCCTCCTCCCATCCCCTCCACTCCTCGGTCCCCGCCACAGTTATCTGTTTCGGCCGGGTCCAGTGAGCAGTGGCGAGACCAGGTGTCGCGGTGAGCAGCCGGATCCGGCCGTCGGCGAGCCGCGCCGTGGATCTAGCCATCCCAGGGCGATTTCCGGAGCCGAGGGCGACTTGAAGATTTCTACCTCAAGCTGAGCCGCACCGTCGATCTGGCCAACCCAGGCTGAGTTGCTAGCTTGCTGCCTGTTGGCCTGCTACACAGCGTACTGATAGTATGCTCGGTATTTGACAGGGAAATCACACAGCGAAGGTACAATTTTTTTGAGTTTTGTTTCAGTCCAGATGTACCAAACATTATATTTCTACGAACTGAAAATCAACTGTAAACATATGTATCCTAAACATTCTATTTGAATCACCTATTGTACTTTGATTACCCCGTAGTCTTTTCTTCTCAGTCTCACTCTCAAATCCAGCTTCATGCACTTCCGTGACCTTTTCTTATCTAGAATCTGTTGAGGCTGTTACCTTTCTCTGAAAAATGCTATATATCTTGGGCTTTGGAGGAATAAAAAAGCTCTCCACTTGAATCAAATAAATTATGGCGTTAGCAGTAGCACAGTAAGGGTTCTCACCTGCATAAGTTCTTTTGAGTGACCAAGTCAGATGTGATTATTTTGTTATCTCACAACTCACGATTGTTGATTTCCAAACTCCGTTTGACGTAACCGTTAGGTTCTTGTGCGTCGTGATGTAGTAAATGTTGTTGTGATCTTCAAAACGAGAAGGCAGATTAGTCTAATCTCCATTCTGTCTTCTTCTACAACTGAAAGATTCAGAGGTGTCACACTTGGAGCAGAGGAAGGAATTTCTTTTGTTCTTACCTTCTCTACAAAGATGTGCATATAGTAACTCTGTTTAGTCATTTCCACCATGTTTCTCTATGGTTTTCCATTCTGTTGTCTTTTCATATATATCCCTTTGAAGCAATGGGCGTTAATATATTAATTGTAACAAGGTTGGAGACTGATGCGGATGCGTGCAAGGGCAACGTTGGATGACACCTAGAAGAGCAAGCACAGTGCAGCGAAGGAAGTACCGAGCTTTGGCAGCACTACACCATCGTCCTCTGCCTCACCGAGCACATCAATTTCATGAGATGGTGAGAGCATTTTGACAGATTGTGTACTTTTCAATTTTAGACCTTTGTGCTCTAGATGCCATTGCTGGATGTCGACTTGGTGGTGAGATTTCTCAAATGCTCCAATGCTCCAAGTTGAGTCTTAACTTCAAAATAAAAAACGTAGCATCTGCAAGTTCTCGACCATCCTTGATTTGATTAACCATCATGCAGCTGTTATATTTTTTGCAGCTGTAATCTTTAATATGAACATATTTTCATAATAGTGGTAAAAAATGTTTCTAAAGAAAAACATGAAAGTTGTTTCTTAAAAAAATGGTGGTAACTCTTTCTCTAAATAAAAAATTGTGTAATTCATTTTCTGAATAATCTGAAATATTGTAAAAACAAGGTTAATAAAAAATTGTGACAACTATGTTTATGAAGTTTTTTGTGTACTTCATTTTTTATGATTAGGCTACATTTATGACCAGACCGGACAGTCGTCGTTTTTTTATAGACTGTACAAAAATTTGTAGGCATGTACCACAAGAAAGTACGTAAGATCTGAAAACTTGACATTGGTAGGGTGCTTAATAAATGTATTTGGAAATGTGGTGCTTCATAAATATTGAAACAATGGACCTATGAGTACAGGGCTGAGCACGGATTGAAAAGTTTAACCTGGCTAGCTACCAAAAAAGGCATCCTCGAGGATTTGTTTCGTTGATTTGGTTTAATCCTTATTCCAGAACCATCAATAATTACACAGACAGTACTTTCTATTGTCTCAGGTTAACTCTTGATTGGAACCTGACTGAACAATGAACAAGTCCAAGTATCTTGACAAAATTTCAGTAGTAACCAAATTTCAAATAAGCACCTTTTATGCCAAGAAATTAACCATCAAGCATAATTTGCAATATATTATCAATCTGACAAAAGAATCACTACAAATTCTATTAAATCTTTTTTAAATAGGGGTTTTCATCACGTTTAGAAATCAAACTGTAAACAACAATTTTCAGTGCATGTTCAAGGTGTGTTACAGGCCTACATCTATATCAGAATCTCAAATTACACATATTTTCAAAGTATACTGTGTGACACATATATTGTACTACATAGTTCTTGTTTATTTCTTGTCACCTATTTGTTATATCTAACAATAGGATATTCTAGATCAACTCCCCGCATAGACCCGCTTCAAGGGAGGAGGATGCAGAGGCCAGCAACAAGGAGCGGGTGTGGGTGCTCATCCTCGCTGCTGACCACAAGTGCTGCGACAAACTTTGGGCAGAATTCGATCCCTCCACGGGTATGAGCAAATCAAACACTGCTTACTTCTTTCTGTCTGTTGTCTGCTGAAGTAGCTAATAGACCGCTTTAGAATGTTGTGAGCTTGGTTATTTTACATTGTTTGCTAATATCAAGCAAAGAATGAATGCTGGAGTGTGTTACCGTGCTTCATTACAATCCCTAGAGAACTTTAGAAAGGGTGTTTCTGTCCACCCACATAAATCAAAAGATAAATCTATGATTGCGCGGCAGGCCTGATAATCCACACCAGACCAATCAAAAAAGAGGACAATCTGTGACTTGTTGATTAATTAACAAACCCGGTGTTGTTGTCCACTACCAGCCGGCCGGAGGCCCCAACTCGTTTGGCTCCGTCTACGTGGTGCCAGGAGATTAGCACATGGATGCATCCGCCGGCAGTACCAACTGCACATCAAAGAACAACGGATTAATACGTTGACAGGGATAGAAAGAAAAATATGAAACTCGGACACACAGAATTTGCAATTATCAACAAACACTAATTTGAATACCTTCTAAATCTCACATAGTGCAGGGCTGCTCTGAATATCATTGTGTTCCGTAAATAATGTTCCTTTCCTAGTCTACTACCGGGTGCACAATCCATCGACCACCATGATCCTCTGTCACATTAAAGCTGTCCTACATCATCAGATTGGAGTCTTTGCTCTTGTTGATAAATTGCGTAACACTCTGAAACACAACGATATTTTTTTACTCATCAGATTCAGATTGGAGTCTGTTTTTTTCTACTCTGAAACACAAAAAGAACATTGTCCCATTGTCAATGGAGTAAAGAAAGAATAGATTATCTTCATGCCCCCGTATTTATGAAAAATATTTATTCAACAAAAACATGTCTACCTGCCCACTTCATTGCAAACCAACTCACGTGTGCAGCAACACTATTTATTAATTAATGTAAAATATGTCTGCCACTCAACAAAGTTTAGAACCAAATGGACAACTATGAAGAAGCATAAATATTTTGTAATCCTTTTTAGCTTCCCTTACATGTTGTAGGCAGCATACGATACTTATCTGAAATACCTAAAGGCACAAGAAAAGCTAGTGTAGAATGAAGAAACTTTAATCTAACCTCGCTCAATCTGGTGTATTTCCTTGAGCACCCATGCGAGTGTCTTAGCTCTTCTTCGTACGCATGGGGCACGAGCATGTTCTCCAGGGAGGACAGTAGCTCTCACCCACGACCTCCTCGATGTCGTTGGCGAAGTAGCAGAGGGTGACAGCGTGGAATTGCTTGGTCGCTTGTGTGGGTGACCTCAAGGCGTTGCTGGTGGGAGGTCACAGACAAGCGCGTGCTGTCAGTGAAGATGGATCTAGAGAACAAGAATTCAACCTACAATTAAAAACTGCACATACATACTATGTATGCCCTCCATATGTCTCAATTCAGATTACACATGTCTTACCTGCATCTCAATACTCCACATAATGTTGGTCACTCAGATTGTCCTCCTCGTCTTCTACAATTTTGCTGTTCGTGTACGCTACCCTATCCCCTGGTCAAAAAGCAATTACCGATTAGTGCAAAGGGATAACATAGAGAGGGCAGAAAAATGACCGGTGCAACTCCCAGCCACATCCCTCACAAATTCATCTCCATTGCCAACCAAATACGAGTGCAAAATCGCCTGCTCCCTAGCCTCTCAACCATGTCAGGTGTAAATAGAACAGCCGCCAGTCGTCGCCTCCGCCCATCGACCACACATCATGCAGAGAACAAGACGTACAATGCTGAGAGAACAACACGTACAATATTGAGAGAACTATGGCATGATTCAGAGAAAAACCGTCACGTTCCTCGTGCACCGTCAGCACACACCAAGCATGATTCAAAAGTGGTGGATCCAAATTTTGCAAACTTACTGGGAGAAGTGCTATTGAAAGGTACCATGCAGGTTAGCTAGGGCGAGTCCTCTGGAAGGGGATACGTCCCATTCAGGCTGACCCCCCTTTGCTTTGGTCTACTGTTGTTAATTCTCTGCTGAATAAATACCAACGTCGGCAATGGATGTACAAATTTTGTGGAGTCACCATGGCGATGCAAGATCTGAAGAAAATATAGTGGGGCCTGACCTTGCTGCTGCTGACTAACATAGATTGAGAAGGCAATGGCTGCAGGCTTCGAGTACGACGTCAGGGAGGATGATGCCTAGGTCGTTGAATGTATCCCCAACCATGGATCTCCTCTTCCTCCTTTTGATCGCCTCCCGATCTCACAAGCACCCTTGCCCGGGATACATGGACGCCGTACACGCGGGAAGATGGATAGAGCCACACACCCCTACCTTGACCAATCACTGATGTGGAGGGGGTTAACGATGGCTGGATCTGGAACGTCGGCGGGTGGGGAGGCCACGGTCGTCGTGGCACCGATTGATATCCATGGCAAGGCGTCTTCGCAAGGGAGGCGGTGGCGTGTGGAGAAGGATCGGCAAGGCTCCTGAAGGGGATCGTCTTCGGATCCTCGACATGATGGGCAGCAGGTCCTTAACGGGATCGACGGCGTCTCCTGAAGTGGATCGTGGGCGGCGGCAAAGGGATGGAGCGGCGGCGGCTTTGATGTGCGAGGTCGGCGGCGAAGGGATGGAGCGGCGGTGGCGAAGGATGGAGGGCGGCGGCGCATGGTTTGCTGAGCGAGTCGTGCGTGCGAGTGGTTCTCGCTCGAGGGTGGGCGGCCTCGCTCGTACGTGCGTGCGATTGTTTTGGGTTTTTTTTCGCTGGTTAATTTTTGCTGGTTTGTGCTCGGTGGTTTATTTTCGATCGTCTCAATTAATTACGACGGGAGGTTGGGCGTGTGCTGGACTCGATCGCGGGGTTTTTCTTGGTTTTTCGCGTCTGAGAGGGAGGTGGGAGGAAGTACCAAAGAAGTACCAAAAAAGACTGGGTGAGGTTGGGCGAAAATAAAACTCGAAACGCGACCTACCAACTGAGACATTAGGAGTAGAGATAATAAGAACATCATTAATTCTTCCCGTGGGTTTCTTAATAGTGGAATCTGCAAGGTGCAAGTTTAGAGAGCAATCATCAAAATCACGGAAACCTAACAAATCACATAAAGTCTTTGGAATCGTGGAAACACTAGCACCCAAATCACATAAAGCATAGCATTCATGATCTTTAATTTTAATTTTAATAGTTGGTTCCCACTCATCATAGTTTTCTAGGGACAGAAACTTCTAATTCAAGTTTTTTTTCATAAGATTGCATCAAGGCATCAACGATATGTTTAGTAAACGCTTTATTTTGACTATAAGCGTGAGGAGAATTTAGCACGGATTGCAACAAGGAAATACAATCAATCAAAAAGCAATTTTCATAGTTAAATTCCTTGAAATTCATAATAGTGGGTTTAGCAACATTTAGGATTTTAATTTCTTCAATCCCACTTTTATCAATTTTAGCATCAAGATCAAAAAATTCCGAATTCTTGGAACGTCTTCTAGATAAAGGTGGATCATATTCAGTCCCATCATTATCAAAATTCATATTGCAAAACAAAGATTTAATAGGGGACACATTAATAACTTTTAGATCTTCATCTTTATTTTTATAGTAATCCTGTTTAGCGGCCATCCTATTAACTAAGGTAGCCTGCTTATTCAAAATTTCAGCAGTCAATTTCTCAAGAAGAGCAATCTGGGATCTTAAACCATTGAATTCTTTAGACATATCATCAAGCTCTTTGTTCATAAAACTCATAAAACTTTTCTGTTCCTTAAGCTTGTTTCTGAAGAAACTATTATGTTCAAATTGCAAAACCATAAAACTCCTTACATTGTTTTCGATCTTTTCTATCCTTTTAAGGTGAAGATCACCAGATTTAGGTAGAGCCATAGTGGCAAGCAAGCAAACAAAAAGCAAGCGGGCAAAAAAAGGCAAATAGAGAAAGAGAGGGAGGATAGAGAGAGAGGGCGAATAAAACGGCAAGGGTGAAGTGGAGGAGAGAAAAACGAGAGGCAAATGGCAAATAATATAATGCGGGAGATAAGGGTATGTGATGGGTACTTGGTATATTGACTTTTGCGTAGACCTCCCGGCAACGGCGCCAGCAATCCTTCTTGCTACCTCTTGAGCACTGTGTTGGTTTTCCCCGAAGAGGAAGGGACGATGCAGCAAAGTAGCGTAAGTATTTTCCTCAGTTTTTGAAAATCAAGGTATCAATCCAGTAGGAGGCTACGCGCGAGTCCCTCACACCTGCACAAAACAAATAAATCCTCGCAACCAACGCGATAAGGGGTTGTCAATCCCTACACGGCCACTTATGAGAGTGAGATCTGATAGATATGATGAGATAATATTTTTGATATTTTGTGATAAAGATGCAAAGTAAAAATAAAAGCAAAGTTAAAAAGCAAAGGAAATAACTAAGTATTAGGAGATTAATATGATGAAGATAGACCTGGGGGCCATAGGTTTCACTAGTGGCTTCTCTCGAGAGCATAAGTATTCTATGGTGGGTGAACAAATTACTGTTGAGCAATTGACAGAATTGAGCATAGTTATGAGAATATCTAGGTATGATCATGTATATAGGCATCACGCCTGAGACAAGTAGACCAACTCCTGCCTGCATCTACTACTATTACTTCACTCATCAACCGCTATCCAGCATGCATCTAGAGTATTAAGTTAATGAAAACAGAGTAACGCCTTAAGCAAGATGACATGATGTAGAGGGATAAACTCATGCAATATGATGAAAACCCCATCTTGTTATCCTCGATGGCAACAATGCAATATGTGCCTTGCTGCCCCTACTGTCACTGGGAAAGGACACCGCAAGATCGAACCCAAAGCTAAGCACTTCTCCCATTGCAAGAAAGATTAATCTAATAGGCCAAACCAAATTGATAATTCGAAGAGACTTGCAAAGATAACCAACCATACATAAAAGAATTTAGAGAAGATTCAAATATTGTTCATAGATAGACTTGATCATAAACCCACAATTCATCGGTCTCAACAAACACACCGCAAAAAGAAGATTACATCGAATAGATCTCCACAAGAGAGGGGGAGAACATTGTATTAAGATCCAAAAAGAGAGAAGAAGTCATCTAGCTACTAACTATGGACCCATAGGTCGAGGTGAACTACTCGCACTTCATCGGAGGGGCTATGGTGTTGATGTAGAAGCCCTCCGTGATCGATGCCCCCTCTGACGGAGCTCCGGAATAGGCCCAAGATGGGATCTCATGGATACAGAAAGTTGCGGCAGTGGAATTAGGGTTTGGCTCTGTATCTGATCGTTTGGGGGTACGTAGGTATATATAGGAGGGAGTACGTCGGTGGAGCAACAAGGGGCCCACGAGGGTGGAGGGCGCGCCTGGGGGTAGGCGCGCCCCCTACCTCGTGGCCTCCTTTTTTGTGTCTTGACGTAGGGTCCAAGTCTCCTGAGTCTTGTTCGTTGAGAAAATTATGTTTCCGAAGGTTTCATTCCGTTTGGACTCCGTTTGATATTCTTTTTCTTCGAAACCCTAAAATAGGCAAAAACAACAATTCTGGGTTGGGCCTCCGGTTAATAGGTTAGTCCCAAAAATAATATAAGAGTGAATAATAAAGCCCAATAATGTCCAAAACAGTAGATAATATAGCATGGAGCAATCAAAAATTATAGATACGTTGGAGATGTATCAACAGTGTCATTGACAGAGTTCTTCAATCACTGTCAACAAGCTACAAAAGCTTCGTGATGAACTATAATATGCAAGGGATGGATAAGACAATTCTTAAGCTCTTCGCAATGCTAAAAGCTGCGAAGGTAGAAATCAAGAAGGAGCATCAAGTGTTGATGGTTAATAAGACCATTAGTTTTAAGAAAAAGGGCAAAAGGAATAAGGAGAACTTCAAGAAGAACGGCAAGCAAGTTGCTGCTCAAGTGAAGAAGCCCAAGTTTGGACCTAAGCCTGAGACTGAGTGCTTCTACTGCAAAGGGACTGGTCACTGGAAGCGGAACTGTCCCAAATATTTGGCGGATAAGAAGGATGGCAAAGTGAAAGGTATATTTGATATACATGTTATTGATGTGTACCTTACTAATGCTCATAGTAACTCGTAGTAGCGCCTGGGTATTTGATATTGGTTCTGTTGCTCATATTTGCAACTCTAAACAGGGGTTACAGATTAAGCGAAGATTGGCTAAGGACGAGGTGACGATGCGCGTGGGAAATGGTTCCAAAGTTGATGTGATCGCGGTCGGCACGCTACCTCTACATCTACCTTCGGGATTAGTATTAGACCTAAATAATTGTTATTTGGTGCTAGCGTTAAGCATGAACGTTATATATAGATCTTGTTTGATGCGAGACAGTTATTCATTTAAATCGGATAATGATGGTTGTTCTATTTAAATGAGTAATATCTTTTATGGTCATGCACCCTTGATGAGTGATCTATTTTTATTGAATCTCGATAGTAGTGATACACATATTCATAGTATTGAAGCCAAAAGATATAAGTTTAACAATGATAGTGAAACTTATTTGTGGCGCTGCTGTTTAGGTCATATTAGTGTAAAGCGCATGAAGAAACTTCATGCCGATGGGCTTTGGAATCACTTGATGCTTGCGAACCATGCCTCATGGGCAAGATGACTAAGACTCCGTTCTTCGGAACAATAGAACGAGCAACAGACTTATTGGAAATAGTACATATTGATGTATGTGGTCCAATGAGTGTTGACGCTGATGGAGGGTATTATTATTTTCTGACCTTCATAGATGATTTGAGCATATATGGGTATGTCTACTTGATGAAACATAAGTCTGAAACATTTAAAAAGTTCAAAGAATTTTAGAGTGAAGTGAAAAATCATCGTAACTAGAAAATTAAGTTTCTATGATCTGATCATGGAGGTGAATATTTGAGTTATGAGTTTGGTCTTCATTTGAAACAATGTCGAATAATTTCGCAACTCACGCCACCTGAAACACCACAATATAATGATGTGTCCGAATATCGTAACCACACTTTATTAGATATGGTGTGATCTATGATGTCTCTTACTGATTTACCGTTATCATTTTGGGGTTATGCTTTAGAGACGGCTGCATTCACGTTAAATGGGGCACCATCAAAATCTGTTGAGACGACACCATATGAACTATGGTTTGGCAAGAAACCTAATTTGTCGTTTCTTAAAGTTTGGGGCTGCGATGCTTATGTGAAAAAGCTTCAAACTGATAAGCTTGAACCCAAAATGTGTCTTCATAGGATACCCAAAGGAAATTGTTAGGTACACCTTTTATCACAGATCTAAAAGCAAGATACTCATTGCTAAGAATGAATCCTTTCTAGAGAAGGAGTTTCTCTCGAAAGAAGTGAGTGGGAGGAAATTAGAACTTGATGAAGTGTGACGCCCAGATACTTAAGTTACAGTGAACCTCTACTAATGACGCCACGTCACCTTAATTACCGTTGCTGATCTCGCGTTAGATTGAAATCGATTCGAATCCAAATTAAAAAATTAGGCAAACAACAAAAGTTTTCAAACAATGAAACTAAAATGTTCGTGTCATGCCAGAAAATGCATAGGTGATTGTGGTAGTGAAACCAAACTTTTATGAAATGCTTAACTGCACTAAAATAATTTAAATAATAGCAAACCTAATTAT
This sequence comes from Triticum urartu, assembly GCF_003073215.2. NCBI lineage: Eukaryota > Viridiplantae > Streptophyta > Magnoliopsida > Poales > Poaceae > Triticum > Triticum urartu. Next base: position 284,798,398 of record NC_053022.1, read on the forward strand.
TTCAATGCCTTTACTAATTAATAAAATATCAAACTAAATTATTTGGGAACTAGACTTTTTGTGACAGTGAACTAAATTGAAATACTAGATTAGATGCCTAGTATATATTTTACAAAAACTAAAACAATAAAAAACAAAGATAAAACAGAATAAAAGAAAAATAAGAAGGGAAAAACAAAACTAACAAAAAAAAGGAAATGAGAAGACCCTCCCAGCTCCCCATGGGCCTCGGCCCATCCCACACGGCCCAATCGGCCCACCCCATGCTGCCTCCTGGCCTATTAGGCCACCCCACACACCCGAACCCTAACCACCAGACCCCCCACTTCCCCGCACGCACCCACGCTCCTCTCCTCCCCCCGATTTGGGATCTGGATCGGGCCATGTCCCGACCCCGCCGCTCGCCCCGACACCGCACCCGCCTGGCGTCTCCGACCACCCGCTGCCGTCGCCTCGCCTCCTCGCCCCTCCTTCGCACCGCGAGACACCGCCCGAGGCCTCTACCTCGCCACGCCGTCGTCGAACGCTGCCACCTCGTCGTGCCGTCGCCAGACCTCGACACCTTCGCCAGCTCGCCGGACTGCCGCCTCCTCGTCCCCTCCATGCCGGCCGCCCCGAACTTCGCCGACCGAACCCCTGCACCGGGGGTATGACCCCATCTCCCCTACCCCTTTCCCTAGGTCGTCCGCGCCGGTGCCGTCCCGTACTGCTGCCGTCGTGCTCCCGGCCTCGCCGCGCCTACGCGCCATGCGCGCGCGAGCCCACGCCTGCTCGTGCCTCGCCCCACGGCCATCTCCGCCTTCACCCCACCGCTTCTAGCGCCCGCCTCCGCTCGTCGTGGCTGCCGGCCGCGCCCTCGCCCCACTACACGCTGGCCTTCGCCGGATCCGCGCGTCCGCCCCCTGGCCACGCGCCGCTGCTGCGCGCGGACATCCGCGCTTGGCCGCGCCCCGGCTCGCCGGCGCGCGCCCACGCCCCATCGCATGCCCCTGCTCCCCTCGCCCGGCCTTAGTCGCCGCTGCCGGCCAGTCGTCCCGGTCGCTGTTGCGCTTGCCGCAGTCGCCGGCGTCCCGGCGCCATTCACTGGCGTAGACAGGCGCCCAAACGGGCGGATGCCCACAGCGCCGAACCGCTCGGGCTGTGCCCCACACCCCGCGCAAGTTAACCCTGTTGGCACGCTGGCCCTATGACAAGTGGGGCCTCAAGCCCCTAGAACGTTTATAAAAAAGAATTTAAAAAATTATATAAAATAATAATAATAATATAATTAATTAATTAATTAATTACAGAAGTAATTAACTTAATTAATTTTGATTAATTAAACTAAACAAATAATTAAACTAATTAAACATTAGTTATCTAATTAACCTGGTTAGTTAATTAGCTAATTAATTATTATGACAGTGGGGCCCACCCCTAATTAATTTTGATTAGATTAATTAAACTGTTTAAAAATAATGTGTCACTGACCAGTGGGACCCACTGGTCAGGTTGACCAGTCAACTCTGTTGACTGCTGATGTCAGCATGACATCATGCTGATGTCATTAGTTCATTTTTGAATTAATTTAAATAATTAATTAAATTCCAGAAATTAATAAAATCTTTAGAAAATCATATCTATTAATCTGTAACTCGGATTAAAATATTTTCAACATGAAAGTTGCTCAGAACGACGAGACGAATCTGGATACGCAGCCCGTTCGTCCGCCACACATCCCTAGCATAGCAAACACACAACTTTCCCCCTCCAGTTCATCTGTCCAAAATCGCGAAACACCGGGAATACTTTCCCGGATGTTTCCCCCTTCACCGGTACCACCTCGTACCGCGTTAGGGCACACCTAGCATCACGCTTTGTCATGTCATGCATCGTCATGCTTTTGTTTGCATTATATTTATTGTTTCTTCCCCCTCTTCTCTCGCTAGACCCCGAGACCGACGCCGCTGCTACCCAGTACGACTACGGTGTTGACGACCCCTCTCTCTTGCTAGAGCAACCAGGCAAGCCCCCCCCCCTTGATCACCAGATATCGCCTACTCTCCTCTATACTGCTTGCATTAGAGTAGTGTAGCATGTTACTGCTTTCCGTTAATCCTATCATGTTGCATAGCCTGTCCTTGCTACTACTGTTGTTACCTTTACCTGCAATCCTAATGCTTAGTATAGGATGCTAGTTTATCATCAATGGCCATACATTCTTGTCCGTCTGCCATGCTATAATATCGGGCCGTGATCACTCGGGAGTTGATCACGGGTATATACCTATACATAATATATGATACTTGTGGTGACTAAAGACGGGTCGGCTCGTAGGAGTACCCCGCGAGTGATTCACGGATTGGGTCCGAAAGGACGTTTGTCCCGACGGCCCTCTAAGTGGATCTTTGTGGCGAAGCGACAGGGTAGGTTGAGACCACCTAGGAGAGAGGTGGGCCTGGCCCTGGTCGGCGTTCACGGTTATTTCAAGATAACACGTTTAACGAGATCTTGGTATTTGATCTGAGTCTAGCTACTGGCCTATACGCACTAACCATCTACGCGGGGACAGTTATGGGCACTCGACATCGTGGTATCAGCCGAAGCCTTCGTGACGTCAGCGACTGAGCGACGCGCGCCGGATTGGACTGGAACGTCTGCTAGGCTAGGTCTGCTTCCGGCCGCGTTCCCAACGTGCAGGTGTGCAAAGGGCGATGGGCCCAGACCCCTGCGCCATAGGATTTAGACCGGCGTGCTGACCTCTCTGTTGTGCCTAGGTAGGGCTGTGACGTGTTGATCTTCCGAGGCCGGGCATGACCCAGGAAAGTGTGTGATGAGGACATCAATACCATTGTTACACCCACAGCCCCTACTGTTACATATACTGGACCAATTACTAGAGCTCGCGCACGCCAATTAAATTACCAGGTACTTTCGTTTCTTGGTAATGATTCTAATGTTCATGAGATTATGATGCTGCCTAAATTGGATACATTTGTTTTGCTTACAAATGAAGGGCCTAGCTTGGAGAAGGATGAACATTGGAGCAAGAACACGCATGGAGTTGATGGCATGCGCAAGGGGATCAAGAACGGAGTTACAAGTGATGATTTCAGGACTTTGAAGCCGCCATAAGGAGTGCATGAAGCCTTGGACGAAATATACAAGATGCCACTTCATAATATTCGTTCATAGGCTATTCTAGGTGCTGCGTCACCTTATTAATGGGTCAGGCCCATGTAATTTCGAAATACTTAAGTATAGGCTATTTTTAGAGTCCGTATGTGTGGGGAAACAAGAGTAAGGGTTGGTTTCGGACCCCACCCTCAAGGGCCACGAAATTCCCCCCTCTTCCTCCATATATACAACCCTTAGGGCGTCGTTTAGACTTTAGGTTTTGTTTAGATTAAAAGTTCGCCATAGCTGCAACTTCACGTACTTCGTTTGTGTCCAACGACCAGACCAAGACGTCACAGAACCCCACCTTGATCAATAAAGCTTTCATCTTATATTCGCAATATCCCGATTGCAATCTCAGTTTCTTGCTTGTTCTTCGTTTGCTCGCAGGAAACAGACCCTCGTGGTCAGGTTGATCGTGCTCCGGCGTGGTCAATAACCCTCGGAAGTTGGTTTAGCGATTGCTAAGGCGCGACGTCTCGCACGTTCGTAGTCGGATCGTCAAGGTCGACTCCCACAGAAAACGATAGCCACCATCTCATCGAAACATCGGGACACCTTAGCCTCTATCAAGTGGTATCAGATTTCCAGGTTGCTCGGTGAGATTTTTACAGTTTTTCATAGATTAGATCGAGTCTGTTCTTCATACCTAAAGTCCACGAAAAAAAGCCACAAAAAAAATTTAGGGTTAGTTCATCATCCGAACCAATCTGAGCCTTTGCATAATCTTTTTAGGGTTTTTGCTTTGTTGAATTTGCGGTTGCATCGCCGTGTCAAGTTGCTGGTCTTAGAGTCTAGTCTTTTAGAGTTTCGAGTTCTGGTCATAAGTTGTCACGCCGCCGCCGCACCATCATCATCGCCCATCTACCACTTTTGCTTATCCGCCACCGCTCTGAATCCATATCCATATACCACTATCAATTCGTATCCATATACCACCACCAATCTGTATCCATATACCACCACCGCTACCATATACCACCACCGCTGCCATATACCACAACCATATATCCACCACCAATCCGAGTTCTTCTCATATTAGGTTTGTTCTTGAGATCAATCTAAATTCCGATTCGTGTTTCCTTGCCTGCGTAGGTCTCGGAAAAAAAAAGTCTGGAGACCCCCGGGCAGTTTTTAGGCCAAAATTTTCACGGGCAATTTTTTTTCCCTATCCTATTTTTAGGCTTTTCTGAGTCTTTTGAGCCACGTGCCATCATAGTGATTTTTTGTCGCACTTTTTCGTCGTCGCTGCCCTGATTTTCGAAAAAAAGTGAAATTTTTTTTTCATGCCCATCCTATCAGTTTGACGAGGGAAGAGTTTTGAGACACTCGCCATTATAGTGATTTTTCGCAAAAAAAAAGAGGAGCGCAAAAAAAAGGAGCGCAAAAAAAAGAGCGAAAAAAAAGTTCCAGAGTGTGCTTTTCCCTTATTTACGTGCAGCGCCGTGATTTTGTTAGTGTTCTAGGCTCGCGTCTCTAGCACGGTCTAGCCTAGAACCAGCACAGTACCGTCGTTGAGCGTTTATTGAACTTTGCATCTCTGAATTGATTATTGCTGACCCTTTTTGCTACAATACTATAAGCCTTCCCAGCTCCACATACATCTATGTCGTGCGTTTGACTCTCCCTGGCAATCGCTCTATCCAAGCTTTTGAGAGTTTTTGACTACAACGGTTGCCGATCACCGCCTGCTGCTGGGTAAGAACTGGTAAGAATTTGAGTTTGCTTGACGGATTTGTGACACCCGCCACCACCACCACTTGTTAGTAGTCTGTAGGATCATATTATTGTGTGTTTCTATTGCTGCTAACCATGCCAGGATCACAAGCCGACGAGACTGACTGGGAGAACTTGACGAACAAGGAGCTTCATGATACGTTCCAGCAAATGATGAATGGACAGGTGCAAGATGTGATAAACAGATTTGAAGAGGCCATGGAGAAGATAGATGGCATGGAGAAGACGTTTGAAACAAAGCTCGATAACAAGTTTGCTGAATTGCTTTCGCGTTTTCCACCACCACCACCGGCTGCTCCTGCCGCACCTCTGCAACAACAGCAACAACATCGACTACCTCCACGTCGGGAAACAGCCCTCCGCCGAGCGAGCCGTGTCCCTCTTCAGTCGGGCCAAACTGCTGGTGCTGCTGTTGATACTTCTGTGGCTCCTACTGCTGATGTGGAGGAGGATGCTTATGTGGGAGATTATGAGGATGAGGTTGATCAAAATCAGAACTACGTGCCACCAACAGCACAGCAACCACCAGGTCGTCCACATGCAAATAATGGCAATGGTAGGGCTCACCCTCAGGTACGAGATCATGACCATCTCCCTAAACTAAAATTGAATATTCCACCATTTGAGGGTAGATATGTTCCTGATATATATCTTACTTGGGAGTTAGAAACTGAACAACGATTTACATGTTTACAATATCCCGAGGAGAGACGTGTTCCTGCTGCTGTTTGTGCTTTCACTAGTTTTGCATGTGTTTGGTGGTCTGAGCATTGTAGATTATATCCTATTCCGGCTACTTGGGCTGCTTTGAAAACTGCTATGCGTACTCGTTGGGTTCCACCATATTATCAACGTGAATTACTTCAAAAATTGCAGCGCTTAAGACAGGGAAAAAATTCTGTAGAAGAATATTATCAGGAATTACAAACTGGCATGATTAGATGTGGTATTGTTGAGGAGAATGAAGCTATGCTTGCACGTTTTATGGGTGGATTAAATAGAGAGATTCAGACGATTCTAGAGTATAAGGAGTATACTAATATCACGCGTTTATTCCATCTTGCTTGTAAAGCTGAACGTGAAGTGCTGGATCGATAGGCATTGGCACGGACTAACTTTTCTGCAGGTCGACCTTCATCATGGACACCACGTGCATCATCTAGTTCCACACGTTCTGCTACACCGGCGCCTCCGTCGGCTACCACCTCCAACCGTGATACAATAAAGCAGGCACAATCACCACTATCTGCCAAGAGCACACCTTCTGGGCCTGCAAAGAGCTCTTCTTCATCCATGGCATCAACAGGGCAAACACATGATATTATTTGTCGACGTTGCAAGGGTGGAGGTCATTATGCGAGAGAATGCCCATCTAAGCGTGTGATGATTGTTACTGAGGATGGTGGGTATGAGTCCGCTAGTGACTATGATGAGGAGACTTTGGCTCTTATTACATGTGACGAACACGGTGGAGACGATTCTGATCATGAGACGCAATACATGGCTCCTGAAGATGCTGATAGGTATGAATGTTTAGTTGCTCAACGTGTTTTGAGTGTGCAGGTTACATAAGCTGAGCAAAATCAGAGGCATAATTTGTTCCATACAAAGGGAGTTGTGAAGGAATGTTCTGTTCGCGTGATCATAGATGGAGGGAGCTGCAATAACTTGGCTAGCATGGGGATGGTGGAGAAGCTATCTCTCACCACAAGACCACATCCACATCCTTACTACATCCAATGATTCAACAACAGCGGCAAGGTTAAGGTAACATGTACTGTTCGTGTGTATTTTAGTATCTCTACATATGCTGATTATGTTGATTGTGATGTGGTACCTATGCAAGCATGTTCCTTATTACTTGGTAGACCATGGCAATTTGATAAAAATTCTATACACCATGGTAGAAACAATCAGTATACTCTTGTTCATAACGATAAAAATATTACTTTGCTTCCTATGACTCCTGATTCCATTTTGAAAGATGATATTAATAGAGCTAATAAAGCAAAACAGGAGACAAATAAGAGTGAAAATCAGATTGTGGCAAAAGAATTTGAGCACCAAATGAAGCCTAATAATAAACCATCTAGTGTTGCTTTCTGAAATTAAATTGAAAAGTGCATTTTACTTGCCACCAAATCTGATATTGATGAGCTAGATTTTAGCAAATCTGTTTGCTATGCTTTTGTGTGCAAAGAGGCATTATTTTCATTCGAGGACGTGCCTTCCTCTTTGCCCCCTGCTGTCATTAACATTTTGGCAGGAGTTCGATGACGTCTTTTCCACAAGACGTGCACCGGGATTACACCTATTCGAGGGATTGAGCATCCAAATTGACTTAATTCCGGTGTCTACCCACCGTGCACCATACCGTACAATCAGAGGAGACGAAGAGATTATGCGAAGTACAGAACTGCTCGAAAAGGTTATATACGCGAATCCCTTAGTTCTTGTGCTGTTCCTATTCATTTTAGTGCGAAAAGGATGGTACGTCGCGTATGTGCGTTGATTGTAGAGGCATTAATAATATTACTATTCGTTATCGTCATCTATTCTAGGCTAGATGATATGCTTGATGAATTGAGTGCTCTACAATATTCTCCAAGTTGATTTTGCGTAGTGGATACCATCAAATTCGTATGAAATTGGGAGATGAATGGAAAACAGCATTTAAAACTAAGTTTGGATTATATGAGTGGTTAGTCATGCCTTTTGGGTTAACTAATGCACCTAGTACTTTCATGAGGTTAATGAACGAAGTTTTACGTGCTTTCATTGGACGATTTGTGGTAGTTTACTTTGATGACATATTGATTTATAGCAAATCTTTGGAGGAACATTTGGAACATTTACGTGCTGTTTTTATTGCTCTACGTGATGCACGTTTGTTTGGAAACCTTGGAAAGTGCACCTTTTGCACCGACCGAGTATCTTTTCTTGGCTATGTTGTTACTCCACAGGGAGTTGAAGTTGATAAAGCCAAGATTGAAGCTATTGAGAGTTGGCCGCAGCCCAAAACGGTCACACAAGTGAGGAGTTTCCTTGGCCTCGCTGGTTTCTATAGGCGTTTTGTGAGAGATTTCAGCACCATTGCTGCACCTCTCAACGAGCTTACAAAGAAGGATGTGCCTTTTGTTTGGGGTACCGCACAGGAAGAAGCCTTCACGATTTTGAAAGATAAGTTGACACATGCTCCTTTACTCCAACTTCCTAATTTCAATAAGACTTTTGAGCTTGAATGTGATGCTAGTGGAATTGGATTAGGAGGTGTGTTATTACAAGATGGAAAACCTGTTGCATACTTTTCTGAAAAATTGAGTGGGCCTAGTCTGAACTATTCTACTTATGATAAAGAATTATATGCTCTTGTTCGGACCTTAGAAACATGGCAACATTATTTATGGCCCAAGGAATTTGTTATACATTCTGATCATGAATCTTTGAAACACATTAAAAGTCAAGAAAAACTGAACCGTAGACATGCTAAATGGGTTGAATTCATTGAGACTTTCCCTTATGTCATTAAACACAAGAAGGGTAAAGAAAATGTTATTGCTGATGCCTTGTCTCGTCGTTATACTATGCTTTCATAACTTGACTTTAAAATATTTGGTTTGGAGACCATCAAAGATCAATATGTTCATGATGCTGAATTTAAAGATGTATTGCAGAATTGTAAGGAAGGGAGAACTTGGAACAAGTTCGTTCTTAACGATGGATTTGTGTTTCGTGCTAACAAGCTATGCATTCCAGCTAGCTCCGTTCGTCTTTTGTTGTTGCAGGAGGCGCATGGAGGAGGATTAATGGGACACTTTGGCGTCAAGAAGACGGAGGATATACTTGCTACACATTTCTTTTGGCCAAAGATGAGACGGGATGTTGAGCGTTTTGTTGCTCGCTGCACTACATGTCAAAGAGCTAAGTCACGACTCAATCCTCATGGTTTATATATGCTTTTGCCAGTACCTAGTGTTCCTTGGGAGGATATATCTATGGACTTTGTTTTAGGTTTACCTCGAACAAAGAAGGATAGCATATTTGTTGTCGTGGATAGGTTCTCGAAAATGGCACACTTTATACCATGTCATAAAAGCGATGATGCTGTTAATGTTGCTGATTTGTTCTTTCGTGAAATTATTCGCTTACATGGTGTGCCAAATACTATTGTTTCAGATCGTGATACTAAATTTCTTAGCCACTTTTGGAGATGTTTATGGGCTAAGTTGGGGACTAAGCTGCTTTTTAGTACTACTTGTCACCCCCAAACTGATGGACAAACTGAAGTAGTCAATAGAACATTGTCTACTATGCTTAGGGCTGTTTTGAAGAATAACAAGAAAATGTGGGAAGAATGCTTGCCTCATATTGAATTTGCTTATAATCGCTCATTGCATTCTACTACTAAGATGTGCCCTTTTAAAATTGTGTATGGTTTCCTACCTCGTGCACCTATTGATTTGTTGCCTATTCCATCTTCAGAGAAGGTTAATTTTGATGCTAAAGAACGTTCTGAATTGATTTTAAAAATGCATGAGTTAACTAAGGAAAACATTGAGCGTATGAATGCTAAATATAAACTTGCTGGAGATAAGGGTAGAAAACATGTTGTGTTTGCGCCTGGAGATCTTGTTTGGTTACATTTGCGTAAAGATAGATTTCCTAATCTGCGCAAATCAAAGCTAATGCCACGTGCTGATGGTCCTTTTAAGGTGTTAGAGAAAATAAATGATAATGCATATAAACTTGAGCTACCTGTAGATTTTGGGGTTAGTCCCACTTTTAACATTGCAGATTTGAAGCCTTATTTGGGTGAGGAAGATGCGCTTCCGTCGAGGACGACTTCGTTTCAAGAAGGGGAGGATGATGAGGACATCAATACCATTGTTACACCCACAGCCCCTACTGTTACATATACTGGACCAATTACTAGAGCTCGCGCACGCCAATTAAATTACCAGGTACTTTCGTTTCTTGGTAATGATTCTAATGTTCATGAGATTATGATGCTGCCTAAATTGGATACATTTGTTTTGCTTACAAATGAAGGGCCTAGCTTGGAGAAGGATGAACATTGGAGCAAGAACACGCATGGAGTTGATGGCATGCGCAAGGGGATCAAGAACGGAGTTACAAGTGATGATTTCAGGACTTTGATGCCGCCATAAGGAGTGCATGAAGCCTTGGACGAAATATACAAGATGCCACTTCCATAATATTCGTCCATAGGCTATTCTAGGTGCTGCGTCACCTTATTAATGGGTCAGGCCCATGTAATTTCGAAATACTTAAGTATAGGCTATTTTTAGAGTCCGTATGTGTGGGGAAACAAGAGTTAGGGTTGGTTTCGGACCCCACCCTCAAGGGCCACGAAATTCCCCCCTCTTCCTCCATATATACAGCCCTTAGGGCGTCGTTTAGACTTTGGGTTTTGTTTAGATTAAAAGTTCGCCATAGCTGCAACTTCGCGTACTTCGTTTGTGTCCAACGACCAGACCAAGACGTCACAGAACCCCACCTTGATCAATAAAGCTTTCATCTTATATTCGCAATATCCCGATTGCAATCTCAGTTTCTTGCTTGTTCTTCGTTTGCTCGCAGGAAACAGACCCTCGTGGTCAGGTTGATCGTGCTCCGGCGTGGTCAATAACCCTCGGAAGTTGGTTTAGCGATTGCTAAGGCGCGACGTCTCGCACGTTCGTAGTCGGATCGTCAAGGTCGAACTCCCACAGAAAACGATAGCCACCATCTCATCGAAATATCGGGACACCTTAGCCTCTATCAGTGTGTCCGGCCAAATGGGATCGAGCGTGTTGGGTTATGTGGTGCACCCCTGCAGGGAAGTTAATCTATTCGAATAGCCGTGATCTTTGGTAACAGGACGACTTGGAGTTGTACCTTGACCTTATGACAACTAGAACCGGATACTTAATAAAACACACCCTTCCAAGTGCCAGATACAACCGGTGGTCGCTCTCTCACAGGGCGACGAGGGGAGGATCATCGGTTAGGAGTATGCTATGCGATGCTACTTGGTGAACTTACTATCTACTCTCTTCTCCTGCTGCAAGATGGAGGTTACCAGAAGCGTAGTCTTCGATAGGACTAGCTATCCCCCTCTTATTCCGGCATTCTGCAGTTTAGTCCACATATGATAGCCTTTTCCATTTGATACCAATGCATACATATGTAGTGTAGCTCCTTGCTTGCGAATACTTTGGATGAGTACTCACGGTTGCTTTGCTCCCCCTTTTCCCCCTTTCTATACTCGATTGCTGCGACCAGACGTTGGAGCCCAGGAGCCAGACGCCACCGTCGATGACGACTACTACTACTCGGGAGGTGCCTACTACTACGTGCAGCCCGCTGACGATGACCAGGAGTAGTTTAGGTGGATCCCAGGCAGGAGGCCTGCGGCTCTTTCGATCTGTATCTCAGTTTGTGCTAGCCTTCTTAAGGCAATCTTGTTTAACTTATGTCTGTACTCAGATATTGTTGCTTCCGCTGACTCGTCCATGATCGAGCTCTTGTATTCGAGCCCTCGAGGCCCCTGGCTTGTAATATGATGCTTGTATGACTTATTGTATTTGTAGAGTTGTGTTGTGATATCTTCCCGTGAGTCCCTGATCTTGATCGTACACGTTTGCGTGTATGATTAGTGTACGGTCAAAACGGGGGCGTCACAAGTTGGTATCAGAGCCGACTGCCTGTAGGAATCCCCCTTCCACGCTCCTTGGCTGAAGTTGAGTCTACACATTGCAAAAAACGTTTACTAACATGGTTGTGTGCCTTACAGGCCCACGTCGCCATCTGGGTGGTATTAGGATCTTTTACTCCTCGATCCTTACCCTAGGACTCTGATCTCTCTTCTATTCGGGTTAAATGATTTTGCTAAAATCTAACTCTAGGTTCTCGTTACCACTTCATGCCGGAGAACCCTTTCATTACGGATGGTCGACTGCTTCAACAGAAGATTTTGACAATACTCTCCGATATTTTCTCAAGACCTTGTGCCCGTTGCTTTTGCAATTCCCTACCACCGAAAAATCCCTATGGATAAATACTTACACCCTTCGTTCTTACTTTTATTCCCAATTGGTCTTGTTATTACAAGATACCCCGTAATACTCGTCGTTGTTTCGATAATTCTTTGGGCTTACTGCCTTGTTGTTCTTTGTCACCTGAATACCCCTACGGATAATTCTCGCACTTATCGAGTATCCGCTCATCCCCCAGTTGTTCATGTGTTTCACAATGATCATCGAAATACTATTCGATCCTCCAAAAATCCTTAGTAGCTTATTGCTCTGCAATACTTGTCTGCTTGCATGATGGATGCTTTCCATATGTCTGGCAATATTCATTAGTATCCTTAGGCACCGTCATTTTGATCCCTTTGATTTAACATGAGTGCGAATGCACGCAGTCATCAGTTGATCCTTTTAAATTATCTTCCGGCTCAGACGTCATTTTAAACATGAGCTGGTTCTCAACAGATCCAATTGCCGTTGATTGTACCCCTAAGGCTATTCAACTTATCCATCCCTAATCAGAACATCGCTTGTGATCCCTTGATTTGAAAATCATAATTCCTTAGCATTTGAGCTCTGGATTAGTCAGTTGTTTCCATAATCCAATGCCTTTGCATTGTTACTTCCTCTGGTTGTGTGCCGATGCTAACGTCAGCTCTGTTATGGACCGGCAGATCCTTTAATGGATTTTATCCGGTAGCGTCCTTCATATTCAATAACCTTGTGAGCCTTCCCTTGGATACATAATGCCTTTGGTAAATTGTATCATGTACTTTCTCAACCTTGCTCTACTTTCGAGCTTGTGATATTTACCCTTGAAACTTGTGGTATATGTTTCTAAGAAGCCCCTATGGGTTGAACATATGCCTTCTCTAAACTGTGTGAACTCGAAAGTTTTCACGAGTCATACCCTTCTGGTATTTTGCCAGATGAAATTTCAACACTACAACTTCTTCAAAAGTGAGAAGTGAATGAAAGGTTATGCATTGGAGAAGTGGGAGTCGACCTTAAACTTTGTGTTCATGCCCAAGGACACGATGTAGATCTTATCGTTAAATCTTCTCTTAAATTAAATTATTCCTTTGGTATAAGTTCATCTTATATCTGGGATCTGGCCTTTTGCAATCGTGGTTCCGACCATGTTCTCCTTTAAATACCATTTCGCGTGCAAGTTTAAGCGCTTGTCTTCTGTAGAGCAATACCCCAGTCCAACCTCTACTTTGATCTGTCATCGAGTATTACCCCCTCTGGTATCTCGAGATTATCACGGAACTGCATAACTTCTTATGAGTTCTTCTTCAAGTATTATTTGACTTTCGCTGCATCATCATTTGACTTGATGTCATCGCCAACCGATTACATCTTCATGAAATCTCTCGACAAATGTGTCGTGGTCATCATCAACATCCTAAGCTCTTCCAAGTTATATATCGAATTCTTGATGAGAAATACCATCCTCGCCCCTCAATGGTTTGTGTTATCATCGACCACTTTATTGCCTTCCGTTCAACACAAACTTATTCGTGTTTTGTGTTATACCTTGAGATCCTTGCTATCCAGCATTTGTTCTTCTTTACCTTGGAATACTACCACCTTTTATGTCAAGAATGTCGTGGTAATTTTACCACCTCTTGAGAATTCTTGATATAGTAATATCTCTCACCTTTTGCGTTCATTTCTTGGTCTCCGTGTTGTTTCTAATCGGAATACCGACAAATGGTTTGTGATGTGTAAATTCTAAACTTCTAGCAACCCTTTGCTTTGAAGTTATTGGTCTACAGTTTCATTCTAAGTCTATTGCTTATTGAATCATCATTCGAACATTGATCGTGCTATCTAGTCCAGATTCCTGGGTGCACCCTTCTATCATTGTACAGTTGTGTATGTTTCCCTCGAGCATACATCATTATATCATTTGATCCGACAAATGATATTTCCTTATTCACATAATTGTGGAAATCAATCCTTTGGAAATCTCGATGATTTGTTGCTAAGCCTATCAGCCACCTCCTCATCCTCTCCTTGGTTTACTGAAGAACTCTTGTTTCAGAGCTCACTTCCATAGATCATTTCTGAGAATCTCACAATGTCATCTCGTCAAATCGTGTTGCACCTTTTCTTCTCAGGCATCCTGAGTCTGATGTATCCTGACACCAATCAGATATGGATCCCGGTCAGATATGATGGTTGGGACTCATTTTCCAAGAGTTATAACGTTGGTCTTTATATGACCCGGTAAGGTGATGTCATGCCTAGCACACCTGGCTGGAGGGCCTATTGTTATAGTTCTTCCTTTTAGCAATATTATCCATTCTTCCATGAGGAAATTGTAAGGCTTATTCTACAAGTTGTTCCTGATGGATCCTTCGTGTATCCGAAGTGTAATCTTTGCTTGACAGCCATGTCAATGCTATCTCGAAGCATGTCTATGGTATTCCGATTTTCAACAAAAACATTGAATGCTAATGCTAAATGTTTCCTGCTCAATTATCCAAACACCGTTGTATGGGTAATATCATGAGCTTCCTCCCCCTTACTTAAGTGGTTTTCTATCTTCTATCCGGTCTTGGATATCATACTCTGCTTGTTCTTGGGAAGGATATACCCCTGAAATATGTGTTTAAACACATTTTCCTTCCCATTGATCTGTTTAATCTAATAATCACATTTTCCTTTCCATTGTTCTGTTTAACCTTCTTGAGGTTTAAATGATCTAAGCAGTAATATGTCACTGCTTTTATAAGCACCTCAGTGTACAACTCTGTCAGTAAGACCCTATTACTATTGTTGTTGACATTCTGGTAACCACCGATGGACGAGAAGTTTGCCTATTGGTCCGCCTTGTTCAACGAGCAGGAAAATGGTTCTCATCGTCCCTCGCCCTTGGTACCAACGTTGTTGCCAACATAAATAACAGGCTATCCTCTGCCATGCCTTGCTACCATGACCATGCAATATGTCGACGTCCTTCCTACTTTTGGACCACATGGTGGGCCCATAACCCACAGTTCCACAGGATCGAAACCCGACTCTCCTGCACCCCCTGTTCCCAAGGTTGTTCCTCGCGTGTGGCCTCATATGTAATTCACGAGCCACCTTCCGAGGGATCATCAAATCTGTTACCGGATGCAATACTTATTATCGATTGCTTTGAGCCCCTTTCACGCCTGTTTCAGGCATCGAACGGTTGCCTGCTCGCTCGAAACTTCCCATGAAACCTCATTACTTTGCTCTCGATATTTTCTTAAGTTTCAATTCGAGAGTTACTTTCTACCACCTTCCCCGATGTTATCGACCAGATAGTCGACCTTGTAGAGGTTCGTTCTCCCGGAATAACCCCCTTATTCTTTCATAAGTACGATGGAACCCCCAAAGAAAGGATGTCGACTTCATATTGATGACCTGAAGCAGAAAAATGAAGACATCAATATAATGGATCGACCAATTCGAGAGGAGCAACCAAGACTGAGAAGATTCGTTAGAATTTCGTAACCAAACCTTTCCCCCTTAGACCCCTCTTAAATCTCGGGACGAGATTTCTTGTAGTGGAGGAGAATTGTGATGCCCGGATACTTAAGCTACAGTGAACCTCTACTAATGACGCCACGTCACCTCAATTACCGTTGCTGATCTCGCGTTAGATTGAAACCGATTCGAATCCAAATTAAAAAATCAGGCAAACAACAAAAGTTTTCAAACAATGAAACTAAAATGTTCGTGTCGTGCCAGAAAATGCATAGGTGATTGTGGTGGTGAAACCAAACTTTTATGAAATGCTTAACTGCACTAAAATGATTTAAATAGTAGCAAACCTAATTATTTCAATGCCTTTACTAATTAATAAAATACCAAACTAAATTATTTGGGGACTAGACTTTTTGTGACAATGGACTAAATTGAAATACTAGATTAGATGCCTAGTATATATTTTACAAAAACTAAAACAATAGGAAACAGAGATAAAACAGAATAAAAGAAAAATAAGAAGGGAAAAACAAAACTAACAAAAAGAAAAGGAAATGAGAAGACCCCCCCCAGCTCCCCATGGGCCTCGACCCATCCCACACGGCCAAACCGGCCCACCCCATGCTGCCCCCTGGCCTATTAGGCCACCCCACACACCCGAACCCTAACCACCAGACCCCCCCACTTCCCCACACGCACCCACGCTCCTCTCCTCCCCCCGATTTGGGATCTGGATCGGGCCACGTCCTGACCCCGCCGCTCGCCCCGACACCGCACCCGTCCGGCGCCTCCGACCACCAGCTGCCGTCGCCTCGCCTCCTCGCCCCTCCTTCGCACCGCGAGACGCCGCCCGAGGCCTCTACCTCACCACGCCGTCGCCGAACGCTGCCACCTCGTCGTGCCGTCGCCGGACCTCGACACCTTCGCCAGCTCGCCGGACTGCCGCCTCCTCATCCCCTCCACGCTGGCCGCCCCGAACATCGCCGACCGAACCCCTGCACCGGGGGTATGACCCCATCTCCCCTACCCCTTTCCCTAGGTCGTCCGCGCCGGTGCCGCCCCGTACTGCTGCCGTCGTGCTCCCGGCCTCGCCGCGCCTACGCGCCACGCGCGCGCGTGAGCCCGCGCCCGCTCGTGCCTCGCCCCGCGGCCATCTCCGCCTTCACCCCACCGCTTCTAGCGCCCGCCTCCGCTCGCCGTGGCTGCCGGCCGCGCCCTCGCCCCACTACGCGCTGACCTTCACCGGATCCGCGCGTCCGCCCCCTGGCCACGCGCCGCTGATGCGCGCGCACATCCGCGCTTGGCCGCGCCCCGGCTCGCCGGCGCGCGCCCACGCCCCACCGCACGCCCCTGCTCCCCTCGCCCGGCCTCAGTCGCCGCTGCCGGCCAGTCGCCCCGCTCGCTGTTGCGCTTGCCGCAGTTGCCGGCGTCCCGGCACCATTCACTGGCGTAGACAGGCGCCCAAACGGGCGGATGCCTGCAGCGCCCGAACCGCTCGGGCTGTGCCCCACACCCCGCGCCCTTTAACCCTGTTGGCCCGCTGGCCCTATGACAAGTGGGGCCTCAAGCCCCCAGAACGTTTATAAAAAAAAGAATTAAAAAATTATATAAAAAATAATAATAATATAATATAATTAATTAATTACGGAAGTAATTAACTTAATTAATTTTGATTAATTAAACTAAACAAATAATTAAACTAATTAAACATTAGTTATCTAATTAACCTGGTTAGTTAATTAGCTAATTAATTTTTATGACAGTGGGGCCCACCCCTAATTAATTTTGATTAGATTAATTAAACTGTTTAAAAATAATGTGTCACTGACCAGTGGGACCCACTGGTCAGGTTGACCAGTCAACTCTGTTGACTGCTGATGTTAGCATGACATCATGCTGATGTCATTAGTTCATTTTCGAATTAATTTAAATAATTAATTTAATTCCAGAAATTAATAAAATCTTTAGAAAATCATATCTTTTAATTCGTAACTCGGATTAAAATATTTTCAACATGAAAGTTGCTCAGAACGACTAGACGAATCCGGATACGCAACACATTCGTCCGCCACGCATCCCTAGCATAGCAAATACGCAACTTTCCCCCTCCGGTTCATCTGTCCAAAAACGCGAAACACCGGGAATACTTTCCCGGATGTTTCCCCCTTCACCAGTACCACCTCATATCGCGTTAGGGCACACCTAGCATCATGCTTTGTCATGTCATGCATCGTCATGCTTTTGTTTGCATTATATTTACTGTTTCTTCCCCCTCTTCTCTCGCTAGACCCCGAGACCGACGCCGCTGCTACCCAGTACGACTACGGTGTTGACGACCCCTCTCTCTTGCCAGAGCAACCAGGCAAGCCCCCCCTTGATCACCAGATATCGCCTACTCTCCTCTATACTGCTTGCATTAGAGTAGTGTAGCATGTTACTGCTTTCCGTTAATCCTATCATGTTGCATAGCCTGTCCTTGCTACTGCTACTACTGTTGTACCTTACCTGCAATCCTAATGCTTAGTATAGGATGCTAGTTTATCATCAGATGGCCATACATTCTTGTCCGTCTGCCATGCTATACTATCGGGCCAGTGATCACTCGGGAGTTGATCACGGGTATATACCTATACATAATATATGATACTTGTGTGACTAAAGACGGGTCGGCTCGTAGGAGTACCCGCGAGTGATTCACGGATTGGGTCCGAAAGGACGTTTGTCCCGACGGCCCTCTGAGTGGATCTTTGTGGCGAAGCGACAGGGTTGAGACCACCTAGGAGAGAGGTGGGCCTGGCCCTGGTCGGCGTTCGCGGTTATTTCAAATAACACGCTTAACGAGATCTTGGTATTTGATCTGAGTCTGGCTACTGGCCTATACGCACTAACCATCTACGCGGGGACAGTTATGGGCACTCGACGTCGTGGTATCAGCCGAAGCCTTCGTGACGTCAGCGACTGAGCGGCGCGCGCCGGATTGGACTGGAACGCCTACTAGGCTAGGTCTGCTTCCGGCCGCGTTCGCAACGTGCAGGTGTGCAAAGGGCGATGGGCCCAGACCCCTGCGCCATAGGATTTAGACCGGCGTGCCGTGCTGACCTCTCTGTTGTGCCTAGGTAGGGCTGCGACGTGTTGATCTTCCAAGGCCGGGCATGACCCAGGAAAGTGTGTCCGGCCAAATGGGATCGAGCGTGTTGGGTTATGTGGTGCACCCCTGCAGGGAAGTTAATCTATTCGAATAGCTGTGATCTTTGGTAACAGGACGACTTGGAGTTGTACCTTGACCTTATGACAACTAGAACCGAATACTTAATAAAACGCACCCTTCCAAGTGCCAGATACAACCGGTGGTTGCTCTCTCACAGGGCGACGAGGGGAGGATCATCGGTTAGGATTATGCTATGCGATGCTACTTGGTGAACTTACCATCTACTCTCTTCTCCTGTTGCAAGATGGAGATTACCAGAAGCGTAGTCTTCGACAGGACTAGCTATCCCCCTCTTATTTCGGCATTCTGCAGTTCAGTCCACATATGATAGCCTTTTCCATTTGATACCAATGCATACATATGTAGTGTAGCTCCTTGCTTGCGAGTACTTTGGATGAGTACTCACGGTTGCTTTGCTCCCCCTTTTCCCCCTTTCTATACTCGATTGCTGCGACCAGACGTTGGAGCCCAGGAGCCAGACGCCACCGTCGACAATGACTACTACTACTCGGGAGGTGCCTACTACTACGTGCAGCCCGCTGACGACGACCGGGAGTAGTTTAGGTGGATCCCAGGCAGGAGGCCTGCGCCTCTTTCGATCTGTATCTCAGTTTGTGCTGGCCTTCTTAAGGCAATCTTGTTTAACTTATGTCTGTACTCAGATATTGTTGCTTCCGCTGACTCGTCTATGATCGAGCTCTTGTATTCGAGCCCTCGAGGCCCCTGTCTTCTAACATGATGCTTGTATGACTTATTTTATTTGTAGAGTTGTGTTGTGATATCTTCCCGTGAGTCCCTGATCTTGATCGTACACGTTTGCGTGTATGATTAGTGTACGGTCAAAACGGGGGCGTCACATGAGGTAACTGTACCTTCTCCCTTATTGGAAAGTAGTCCATCACAGAAATCGGTTCCAGTGATTCCTACACCAATTAGTGAGGAAGTTAATGATGTTGATCATGAAACTTCTGATCAAGTTACTACCGAACCTCGTAGGTCAACCAGAGCAAGATCCGCACTAGAGTGGTACGGTAATCCTGTTCTGGAGGTCATGTTACTTGACCATGACGAACCTATGGACTATGAGGAAGCGATGATGAGCCCAGATTCCGCAAAATAGCTTGAAGCCATGAAATCTGAGATGGGATCCATGTATGAGAACAAAGTGTGGACTTTGGTTGACTTGCCCGATGATCGGCAAGCCATAGAGAATAAATGGATCTTCAAGAAGAAGACTGATGCTGACGGTAATGTTACTGTCTACAAAGCTCGACTTGTTGCGGAAGGTTTTCGACAAGTTCAAGGAGTTGACTATGATGAGACCTTCTCACCCGTAGCGATGCTTAAGTCTGTCCGAATCATATTAGCAATTGCCGCATTTTATGACTATGAAATTTGGCAAATGGATGTCAAAACTGCATTCCTTAATGGATATCTTAAAGAAGAGTTGTATATGATGCAACCGGAAGGTTTTGTCAATCCAAAAGGTGCTAACGAAGTGTGCAAGCTCCAGCGATCCATTTATGGACTGATGGCTCCCCAGGGGGGCAGGCGCGCCCCCCACCCTCGTGGGCCCCTCGTAGCTCCACCAACCTACTTCTTTCGCCTATATACACTCTTATACCCTGAAAACATCCAAGGGAGCCACAAAACCACTTCTCCACCGCCGCAACCTTCTGTACCCATGAGATCCCATCTGGGGACCTTTTCTGGCGATCTGCTAGAGGAGGATTCGATCACGGAGGGCTTCTACATCAACACCATAGCCTCTCCGATTATGTGTGAGTAGTTTGCCACAGACCTTCGGGTCCATTGTTATTAGCTAGATGGCTTCTTCCCTCTCTTTGGATCTCAATACAAAGTTCTCCTCGATGTTCTTGGAGATCTATTCGATGTAATTCTTTTTGCTGTGTGTTTGCCGAGATCTGATGAATTGTGGGTTTATGATCAAGTTTACCTATGAACAATATTGTATTCTTCTATGAATTCTTACATGCATGATTTGATATTTTGCAAGTCTCTTCGAATTATCAGTTTGGTTTGGCCTACTAGATAGATCTTTCTTGCAATGGGAGAAGTGCTTAGCTTTGGGTTCAATCTTGCGGTGTCCTTTCCCAGTGACAGTAGGGGCAGCAAGGCACGTATTGTATTGTTGCCATCGAGGATAAAAAGATGGGGTTTATATCATATTGCTTGAGTTTATCCCTCTACATCATGTCATCTTGCCTAATGCGTTACTCTGTTCTTATGAACTTAATACTCTAGATGCATGCTGGATAGCGGTCGATGTGTGATATGTCTCCAACGTATCTATAATTTTTGATTGTTCCCTGCTATTATATTATCAACCTTGGATGTTTTATATGCATTTATATGCTATTTTATATGATTTTTGGGACTAACCTTTTAACATAGAGCCTAGTGCTAGTTTCTGTTTTTTCCTTATTTTTGAGTATTGCAGAAAAGGAAAACCAAACAGAGTCCAATTGACCTGAAATTTCACGGAGATTGTTTTTGGACTAGAAGAAGCCCACGGAGTACCGGAGATGGACCAGAGGAGTCCCGAGGCCACCACGAGGGTGGGGGGCGTGCCCCCCTATCTTGTGGCCGCCTCGGGGACCCCCCCTGACTTGTTCCCGACTCCAACACCTCTTATATATACCCAAACTTCCAGAAAGAAACCTAGATCAGGAGTTCCGCCGCCGCAAGCCTCTGTAGCCACCGAAAACCAATCTAGACCCGTTCTGGCACCCTGCCAGAGGGGGAATCCCTCTCCGGTGGCCATCTTCATCATCCCGGTGCTCTCCATGACGAGGAGGGAGTAGTTCACCCTCGGGGCTGAGGGTATGTACCAATAGCTATGTGTTTGATCTCTCTCTCTCTCTCTCTCTCTCGTTTTCTTGATTCGGCACGATCTTGATGTATCGCGAGCTTTGCTATTATAGTTGGATCTTATGATGTTTCTCCCCCTCTACTCTCTTGTAATGGATTGAGTTTTCCCTTTGAATTTGTCTTATCGGATTGAGTCTTTAAGGATTTGAGAACACTTGATGTATGTCTTGCATGTGCTTATCTATGGTGACAATGGGATTTCACGTGATCGACTGGATGTATGTTTTGGTGATCAACTTGCGAGTTCCGTGACCTCGTGAACTTATGCATAGGGGTTGGCACACGTTTTCGTCTTGACTCTCCGGTAGAAACTTTGGGGCACTCTTTGAAGTTCTTTGTGTTGGTTGAATAGATGAATCTGAGATTGTGTGATGCATATCGTATAATCATACCCATGGATACTTGAGGTGACATTGGAGTATCTAGGTGACATTGGGGTTTTGGTTGATTTGTGTCTTAAGGTGTTATTCTAGTACGAACTCTAGGATAGATCGAACGGAAAGAATAGCTTTGTGTTATTTTACTACAGACTCTTGAATAGATCGATCAGAAAGGATAACTTTGAGGTGGTTTCCTACCCTACAATAATCTCTTCGTTTGTTCTCCACTATTAGTGACTTTGGAGTGACTCTTTGTTGCATGTTGAGGGATATTTATATGATCCAATTATGTTATTATTATTGAGAGAACTTGCACTAGTGAAAGTATGAACCCTAGGCCTTGTTTCCTAGCATTGCAACACCGTTTACGCTCACTTTTATCACTTGCTACCTTGCTGTTTTTATATTTTAAGATTACAAAAACCTATATCTACCATCCATATTGCACTTGTATCACCATCTCTTCGCCGAACTAGTGCACCTATACAATTTACCATTGTATTGGGTGTGTTGGGGACACAAGAGACTCTTTGTTATTTGGTTGCAGGGTTGCTTGAGAGAGACCATCTTCATCCTACGCCTCCCACGGATTGATAAACCTTAGGTCATCCACTTGAGGGAAATTTGCTACTGTCCTACAAACCTCTGCACTTGGAGGCCCAACAACGTCTACAAGAAGAAGGTTGTGTAGTAGACATCAATGTGTGGAGTAATAGTAGTAGATGCAGAATCGTTTCGGTCTACTTGACACGGACGTGATGCCTATGTTTATGATCATGCCTAGATATTCTCATAACTATGCGCTTTTCTATCAATTGCTTGGCAGTAATTTTTTCACCCATCGTAATATATGCTATCTTGAGAGAAGCCACTAGTGAAACCTATGCCCCCCTGGTCTACTTTACATCATATTAGTTTCCTGTCAACTAGCCATTTCTGTCGCCGTTTATTTTGCAATCTTTACAAAAATACCAAAAATATTTATCTTATTATCTTTATCAGATCTCACTTTTGCAAGTGGCCGTGAAGGGATTGACAACCTCTTTATCGCATTGGTTGCAAGGTTCTTATTTGTTTGTGCAGGTACTAGGCAATTTTCATGTACTCTTCTACTGGATTGATACCTTGGTTCTCAAAAACTGAGGGAAATACTTACGCTACTTTGCTGCATCACCCTTTCCTCTTCATGGGAAAACCAATGCATGCTCAAGAGGGAGCAAGAAGGATTTCTGGCGCCATTGCCGGGGAGATCTACGCTCAAGTCAAGACATACTAAGTACCCATCACAAACTCTTATCCCTCGCATTACATTATTTGCCATTTGCCTCTTTTTTTCCTCTCCCCCACTTCACCTTTGCCGTTTTATTCGCCCTTCTTCCGTTCGTCTCTTTCTGCTTGCCTTTTGTGTGTTCGTTCTTAGTACGTTTTGTTGCCATCATGTCTGAAACTGGGAAGGTTATCGTTGAAAAGGATAATAGTAACGATGGGGGAAACGTTGATGCTTTTGATTATCCTCATTAAGAACCTACTATTTTATACACTAAAAAGTTTCGGATCGGTAGTGGTAATATTATTGGAAAAGGAGTTATTCAAGATTTATTTACTTGCGCCAGTGCTTTGCCCACCATGAGCGGGTCTATTCTTCATAAAACTAGTAGTCTTGCGGATGCTATATCTTTTCTTGTGGTTGAACTTGAAAGACAATTTATCCACATGCATCCTTGCATACAGAGGATTTTTCTAGAATTTTCTAATATTGAGCATTCTTCTATTAAGTGAGCAGCTACCATCTTTTTAGCTCATGAGTTCAGATTTATAATAAAAGAGGCCGATGAAATTTTTGCGCATTATAGGGTGGATGCCGGCCATCCTCCCATAGAAGCAATCATTTTCTATCGAGAATACATAATGCGCTTACGATCTTTAGATCATGTTGCTTTTAATCAAAACCTTAGAAAAAAGGTTCCTACCGATGTTCTAGTTGACAGAATTTCTGAACTTAATGATAATTTTGCTATCTAGAACAATGGGTTAGGTTTTTCCCTTGAACACAGGCTCATGAATTTTTGCCAAAAGAATGCTTATAATGATGAGTTGGTTGTGCAATATGAGGGGCCAAAGGAGGAACCAATAACTGCCGAGCTTGATATTGGGGACTTTTGTCCCATTAAATTTAGCCCTTTTGATTACTTTTGCTTGCCACAAAGAAAACTTGCTGCTGAACGTAGGGATTATGAGATGAGTTTTCGTGATTTGCCTTATCATTATCATGGCAATACCTAGATATATTCTTGTTTTTATGCCTAGCTAAGGGCGTTAAACGATAGCGCTTGTTGGGAGGCAACCCAATTTTATTTTTGTTCCTTGATTTTTGTTCATGTTAAGTAATAAATAAATCATCTATCCTCTCTTATGATTGTGTATTTTATGTTTTAATTAGTGTCTGTGCCAAGTAAAGCCTTTAGGATCTTCTTGGATGATTGTTTTTTGATCTTGCTGAAAAAAACAGAAAGTTTGCGCTCACGAGAATAATTTTCATTTTTACCAGGGAGTGATAAAATACCAATTCCAACTGAACTAGATCAATATACTAATTATTTAGGATGTCCTAATTTCTCAGGATTTTTAGAGTTGCAGAAGTATTCGAAACCTACAGATTACTACAGACTGTTCTGTTTTGGACAGATTCTGTTTTTCGTGTGTTGTTTGCTTATTTTGATGAATCTATGGCTAGTAATAGAGTTTATGAACCATAGAAAAGTTGGAATACAGTAGGTTTAACACCAATATAAATCAAGAATGAGTTCATTACAGTACCTTGAAGTGGTGGTTTGTTTTCTTTTACTAACGGAGCTCAGGAAGATTTTCTTTTAAGTTTTGTGTTGTGAAGTTTTCAAGTTTTGGGTAAGGATTTGATGGATTATGGAATAAGGAGTGGCAAGAGCCTAAGCTTGGGGATGCCCATGGCACCCCAAGGTAAAATTCAAGGACAACCAAAAGCCTAATCTTGGGGATGCCCCGAAAGACATCCCCTTTTTCATCTTCATCTCTCGGTAACTTTACTTGAGGCTATATTTTTATTCACCACATGATATGTGTTTTGCTTGGAGCGTCTTGTATGATTTGTGTCTTTGCTTTTTAGTTTACCACAATCATCCTTGCTGTACACACCTTTTGGGAAAGACACACATGAATCGGAATTTATTAGAATACTCTATGTGCTTCACCTATATTTTTTGAGCTAGATAATTTTGCTCTAGTGCTTCACTTATATCTTTTTAGAGCACGGTGGTGGTTTTATTTTATAGAAATTATTGATCTCCCATGTTTCACTTAAATTATTTTGAGAGTCTTTTAGAACAGCATGGTAATTTTCTTTGGCTACAAAATTAGTCCTATTATGATAGGCATCCAAGATGGGTATAATAAAAACTTCATATAGAGTGCATTAAATACTATGAGAAGTTTGATTCTTGATAGTTGTTTTGAGATATAAAGGTGGTAATATTAGAGTTGTGCTAGTTGAGTAATTGTGGAATTGAGAAATACTTGTGTTGAAGTTGGCAAGTCCCGTAGCATGCACGTATGGTAAACGTTGTGTGACAAATTTGAAGCATGGGATGTTATTTGATTGCTTTCCTTATGAGTGGCGGTCAGGGACGAGCGATGGTCTTTTCCTACCAATCTATCCCCCTAGGAGCATGTGCATAGTGCTTGGTTTTGATGACTTGTAGATTTTTGCAATAAGTATGTGAGTTCTTTATGACTAATGTTGAGTCCATGGATTATACGCACTCTCACCCTTCCATCATTGCTAGACTCTTCGGTACCGTGCATTGCCCTTTCTCACCTTGAGAGTTGGTGCAAACTTCGCCGGTGGTGAGAAGAACTTGCAGAGGCGACACAACACTCTGGCTAAATGGATAAACAAGGAAAAGAAAAGAACATGATCTTGGCAAAACGAGATGATGGGATGATACTTGACGAGAGCAACAATGCAAAGCCTCTAGAAAAAAATGAAAGAATGGAATGAAAAGAACAGAGAAGAAAATAATTCTTCCGCCATAGGTAAACTTGAAGAGCAACTTTGCTAGGAAGACTCAAACGGAGTTGTTGAAAGAATCAACAACCAAATGAATAAGCTTGGTGTGGGCTTATGGAAAACATCTTAACAAAATAGGTGAAATTATGCCACCAACGAAAAGCAAATGATTGCTTGAGATCAACGAAGAGATGAAAAACTTCTTTCACCACGAGAATAGGAGGGAAGTTGGATTATTGATAGACAACACAATTAGCAACATTCCCAATGGAAGGCTTCAGGTGAAATCTATACCAAGATAACTCCAAGGAAGAAAATGATGGGTTTAAATATCTCATTCCTGACAACTTGTTAATCATGAAACATGAAGGAAATTGTCAAAAATGACATAACACCACCTCAAAAGATAATTTAGAAGAATTGCACTTTGGAATGCAAGATGAAGAATACTTGAGCTCCTCGAACAAGAATCTTGACGAACACTTCGAGAATGAATTAAATCTTCGATGAGCCACCATGTTGAGCCTTCGTGAGAACTCTGGTAATAAAAGAATGATCAAACGAAAGTAAAGTTGAAAAGAACTCCAGTAGAAGCCTTGCAATGATTTAGATGGAGCTACGAAATGAGAAAACTTTGAACTCTGGATAAGAAAGATGAACAACTTGAAGCCGAGAATTTATTCTTCATGAACAAATTCCGAAGGAAGGGATTAATCACTTGGATTAAATAAAAATAAGAATTATGTTATGTGTATCCTTCAACAATTTAAATTTATGACAAACGGATTTGGCATCTACTTATTCTCATTGAAAAATGATTGACTTAGCGCAAACTCTGAAGAAGTCTTCGACGAATCACCGGTAGGATTGGAAAGAACGGGTGAAATGATATGATAATAAAGGAATAGGAATGTTGGATGAAGCACCGTAAGAATTTAAAACGAACGAAGAAAAGAATGCCTCGCCGCTAAGAATTAGAAAACGAATGGAGATGCTTGATGGAATTTAGATACAGGAGAACAAAGAAATCATGAGCTGACTAGAGAATACTTGAGAGATGCACCGGTCAGATTTGGAGAACAATAGCTGAAAGCTAAGAATGAATAATTCTGAGATGATGGGCTCCAGAGAATTCAAACTGAAAAGACTCCTAAATTGCTCTGGATGGGTGAAAAGAATTCTGACAATCGAAAACAATTATGAGAGGATGGCATAAAGCTAGAACCACAAATCTTTGAGAGAACGGATAAGATTTGGAGGAAATCTCTTCCTCGGTCTTCTGTGTTAAGAATGACTATGAGAAACACCACCAGGAATTGTTGAGGCACTTCAGAACAATGAAGAATAGAAATGTTGAACCAACGATGAAAAGAATTTGAAAGATCTCGGAGAAGGCATATGACCGATGAGAATTCATTCTTACGTCAAACTTGGAAACGAATTTGAGAATCGCTCCTGATAATTAGAAAAGTCAGGTAAGATCCTGAGAAAAGACCTGTGGGTTAGGGCCCACTCAAAAGAAAACACCATTGAACGAATTTTAAGGAGAGATTGCACCGGTTGAATTAAATGGCTTGAATGAGGTAACAACCTCGAAATAGGTTGAACGGATTAAGAATTGAAACACGAATGTTCTGAGATATCTTCAACACTCCGGAACAAATGAATAGCGAGAGGTGAACGATTAAGAGAGTCTTGGATAAGAAATTCCAACATGGGAAAACATGTGAAACAAGAGGAAGAGATATGATCAACATCAAAGTTTGAATTATGTCCACCGGAGAAGAAAATGATAATGAAGAATGATGAACTTGAAACTCCTGAGCATCTTCACGAGAAATCACCGGCTATGAACATTGAAGAAAAGAATGAAGAGACTTCTCACGAATACAAGGATACATGATCTGAGAATTTTGACTTCTTGAAGAAGAAGGGTGGGAGGGTGGAACAAAGAAGAAGACAACTTAGGAAGGGTGAAACGAACACCGTTGAGCAAACTGAGAATTGATCTTGCGAATGTTGAAGGGATCGGATTACTTTGAACAGAAGCACACCGGTTGGAAAGAATTGACATGACAATCTTGATGATCAAGAAGGATTAGCATTCACATCAAAATATGAGAACACCGCTTAGGAAAGGTATGGAATCAACACTTGACTTCGAAGCAACTCGAATACCACAACTCAAAACAAAACAAAGGATTTGACTTGCGGAATAAGCCAGAACAAACATATGATAGACCCCATATCGTATCATGTGTTTGTTGGAAATAATTCCTACGTGATACTTGAATTCCCACCTAAAAACTCCCGAAACTTTCTGGTTATGCAATCTGGTGTTGGGTATACAGGGAGGCACAATATATCACACAAATAACAATCCCTACGCTCCAACTGTATCCATCCTTCAACACATAACCAAGAAAAACCTCGGAATCGTGTACCTCAGACCTTCGAAAACATCCGATATACTAGATGTGGCAATACATCTGATCGCTCTCCCCAGTACTGGGTGTCGTCAAACTACTCTCACCACAAAGAGTATAGAAGCGTTTTCGATGTCCGTGACCTCTGGTATTCTGGAACTGAAATGATAAGCACTGTGACAAAAACACCTTGGAGCTCAACTCTCGGGGACACTGCCACAACCCCTAAATGTCAGGAGGCACCAAGACAAAATTTCCGTCATAACGATATCGGACCGATTCCACAATACCCACGTGATCCTTAAAAAATTGAGTGAAAAAGAGAAGAGTGAAGTCAAAACATCTACGTCCAGAATCCTCACCAGAGCGACAAAGGCGATGAGAAGTAAAAAGAATTCCTACTCTCCGATATAACTAAGACTTAAAATAGTTTTTTCTAGACTCAACAACGACAGCAGTTTGATCAATCAAGGGGGCTCCTAAGATCAGTAAGGCTCTGATACCAACTTGTAGCGTCCAAGATGTGATTCTCTCCCAAT